>NC_057933.1:4523329-4525829 GCF_018555375.3 Anguilla rostrata | reverse complement strand
CTCTGTGTGTGCGTATGTTTATGTTTGTGTGTGTGTGTGTGTCTGTGTGTGCGTATGTTTATGTTTGTCTGTGTCTGTGTGTGCGGTGTGCGTATGTTTATGTTTGTGTGTGTGTGTCTGTGTGTGTGTGTGTGTGTGTGTGTGTGTGTGTGTGTGTGTGTGTGTGTGTGTGTGTATCTGCTCTCTGAATGGGCAGAAGCTGCTGTGATGTATATACTGACCGTCCACACTGAGCTGAAAAAGGGGAAAGAACCATTTTTTTTTTTACAAGCGCTGTTCAGAGGCATCAAACGCGCATGAGCACAGTCTGCACTCTGCGCATAAGTGACATAACAGCAGGTCACAGCTCCTCGGCACGTCCTGCGAAGGCATCCTGCGTCTCAGCGCAGAGCACGTCCTGCGAACGCATCCTGCGTCTCAGCGCAGAGCACGTCCTGCGAACGCACCCTCCGTCTCAGCACAGAGCACGTCCTGCGAACGCATCCTGCGTCTCAGCGCAGAGCACGTCCTGCGAACGCATCCTGCGTCTCAGCGCAGAGCACGTCCTGCGAACGCATCCTGCGTCTCAGCACAGAGCACGTTCTGCGAAGGCATCCTGCGTCTCAGCGCAGAGCACGTCCTGCGAACGCACCCTCCGTCTCAGCACAGAGCACGTCCTGCGAACGCATCCTGCGTCTCAGCACAGAGCACGTCGGCCGCACCCGGCTGCGCAGAAAGCATGTGCGGAACGTTCTGCCTGCGCACTCCATTCATAAAAAGAATGTGCCTGAGAAAAATGCTGAGCCGGGTTGGGCCCTGACTGACAGACCGACTGACTGACTGGCTGACTGGCTGACTGACAGAGAGAGCACTGCTGAGAGCCCAAACACTCATCATCTCTGGCCAAGCCGAGCCACGCCCATGCCACGCCCGTGTCAGCTGGAATGACAAATGCTGTTCAGGGGTTTTTTTTCTCTGGAGCAGATGGGCTCTCATTTCCCACCCCCTTAGAGAACCACTGCACCCCCCCCCCACCCCCCAACCAGTGAAATCTGTCCTGTGGTTGGCTGTGACTTTTGACTGTGAGACACAACAGGCTAGGACAAGAGAATGGGCTGGAATTCATTTTAAAAAATAAAAAATAAAATTTTAAGAACCATTTTAATCTTCATAAGTTGACGGTTACGTTTCATTTTCGTAAAACAAAAAACAACACGGTAGCTTCCATTTAGCATTAACATTTCATCCAAACAGCCGAATGACTGGGTAACACAATAAACAAATTACTTTTTGGTAGATTTAGCTCAGTCACTGTTTTAGATTACCCTCAAGGACCACGGTACTCTTGGTTTATTGTGTATGTTAAAAAAGCACTTCAAGTTCTTCCAAAAAAAAGTCATGTTTGTTAAATGAAGCCCCTGCTCCCAGTAACCTGTTTTCCACATCCCACAGAGAGCTGTGTCTACTGCGATTTTATTTTTATTATTTATTCCTTCGTGTTTTATTTCTCCAAGGCTCACTGACGTGCAAAAATCTACTTTTCAAGGGAAGGGCCCAGTCAAGAGGCAGCATTAAACTAATCTAACTGTGTGTGACAGCGCGGTTTGAGAACGCAGAAACAGCGCGCGGCACGGTGATCCCGGACAGCCTGGGGTCTCAGAGCTCTCCTGTCCACCTTAAAACCAGGAACCAGTTCAGCGCCGAGAAGCCAAATGAGGTGAGTCAGCGCTGCAATCGGTCACTATGATTGATCGACGAAGGGGTGAGTAACAAAAATAAATAAATAAATAAAATAAATCAGCAACACCCTCGAGGACAGTGGCTGGTCACCTCCTAGCGCACAGGATCCCTAAGGGGCCCCGACTGGCGGCCTACCTGTTGACGCGGCGGGGGCACTTCTCAGGCTTGATGTCGACCTCATAGAGGTAGACGTCCATCTTGGGGATCTCCACCTGGAAGCAGTTGGCCAGCAGCTTGATGGGCTTGCCCATGGTGCCATATCCGGGGCGGCGCGGGACGGTGAACAGGGACTGGGCCCCAACGGCTCCTGGGGAGGGACACGGTAAGGGGGGGGGGGGGGGATTAGCTCAACCACACACACTCATGTAACACCTCCTGACACTTGCTCATAGATCATTAGGGAAACAGTTAACTGTACAGTCACCATTCATCCAGCTCCCCTTCTATGGCACATAACGGTCTGCTCGACAAACCAATAAAAAAAAATTCCCATGAAAAAAGGGGTTTTTTTTTTTTTACATAAAAAAGTGTGAAAGCAAAAAATAAGCTATCCTCCTAAAATTAACCCAGGTTAAGAAGGTACTCATGAATTCTGACTGCCCTTTGACTGAACTATGTGACCTGTTTTTATTTTTATAAAATTAGCAGATGCTCTTAATCTGGGCAGCACACGCTGAACAATATTTCTTCTGAAAACATTCTGGAATATTCTCTTTGGCCGACGATGCCGTGTTCTGAACCAACCTTAGCATAGCAAGCCAGGACCGCTGTCAAGGCCGCC
>NC_057933.1:4340829-4518329 GCF_018555375.3 Anguilla rostrata | reverse complement strand
CTGCTGACAGAGAGGCTACATCAATCTGAACACATATTACTGACCACTGCTTCAGGAACTGACCACAAAAATGCATTCCCCCAAAGCCGACTAGCCAACAACAACATTCCATTTCATTCAAGTTCTTAAACACCGTTGCAATTTTAGTGAACAAAAAGAAGAGTAAGTAATAATAATAATAATAATAATAAACAATAACAGAATATAATCACATATTCAGGAAAGAAATATATTCAACAAGACAAGTGGCAGAAATTGCTTTCATGAAACAAGATTCCTGGATGTGCACTCCATTTCCCATAATCCCCTTTTCCCCCCAGTGTTGTGGACCAGGGCATAGGCATCTCAATCTGTTTTCCAACAGTCCGGAGCACTCCCTCTCTCTCTCTCTCTAGTTCTCACTCTGGGGGGGGGGAGACAATGCCGTCAGTCACAGCAGTAAGACCCAGACACACGGGGTGACAGCGCGGTTCACGATGATGGGGGGGGGGGGTTGTTGTTTCGGCGAACCCAACTCCCCTGGGCGATTCCCCAGCCCCAGGGGGCCAGCTCCCCCCACTCGCCATGGCAACCCAGTGCACTCCTAGAACCGGGTGTCAGGGGGGAAAGGGTGCGCAACCATGGAAACGGCCACACGGCAGACGGGAGGTGCACACGGTAACCGGGACGGAGGAGGAGGAGGAGGATGAGGAAGGGGGCCCCTCTTCAGGCCGAGCTGAGCACAGGGCCCACTCACTCCCAGACCCCCATGAATGAATTTATTTTGGCTGCGCATGGATTCCACAGCACCAGCTGAATGGAGCAGTCTGTTACCCACAGAGAGAGAGAGAGAGAGAGGGGGAGGGGAGAGGAAGGTAGAGGAGAAAAGTGGGGATAAGTGGAAAGGGGGATAAAGAGGAAAAGACGGGGAGAGACGGAGAGAAAGAGGAGAGGAGAAAGGGGGTAAGAGAGAGCAAGGGGGAATGTGAAGCGCGATAAAACACATTTAATGGCGGGCAGCGACCCTGCCCTCTGCCCTCTGGAGGCCTATCAGAGCCATACTTTGAAACCGCGCTGACCAATCACGGACCAGGGGAGAGACACAGGCACAAAGCACAGAGTGTGTGTGAGAGAGAGAGAAATAAAGAGAGCAAGAGAGAGAGAAAGAGAGGTGGAGAGAGCAAAAGAGAGACAGAGGGAGAGAGAGAGAACACTTTTTGTGAGAATAAGAGCGGGAGTTTCTTTCCCCGTTTACCGCCAACGTGAAACTCTCGTCCTCCCCCTCCCCCTCCCCCTCCCCCAATCACGCACGGCCTCCGTCACTCAAGCTCCACAAAGTCTGTCCTGAAAACACACACATACACAAACATGCATGCGCACACACACACACGTACACGCACACGCATGCATAAGCACAGGCACACGCACACGCACACACAGGCACACACACAGGCACATAGGCACACACACACACACGCACACGCACACAGGCACACACGCACACACACACGCACACACACACACACACAAACATGCATGCATGTGCACACACACACACGTACACGCACACGCATGCATAAGCACAGGCACACGCACACGCACACACAGGCACTAAGGCACACACACACACACTCACACGCACACGCACACAGGCGCACACACACACACACGCACGCACGCACAGGCACACACGCACACACACAGGCACACACGCACACACACAGGCACACACACGCACAGACACAGGCACACACACATACACAAACATGCGCGCACATGCACACACACACACACATGCACGCACGCACAGGCACACACACAGGCACACACTCCCCCCAGGGCCCCTGTGACCAACACAGGAAGAGAGGCCCAGCTCAGCTCTAGTCTGCTGCTACTGACACGTCCCCCAGTCTGGCATCCAGCTCCAGAGAGTCCTCCGCCTTCCCTCCCTCCCTCCCTCCCTCCCTCTCGTTCCCTCTCTTCCTCTCTCTCTCCCTTTTACACGCACATGCAGGCATCACACACAAACACAAATGCACACACTCACACACAAACACATACGCGCACACACACATGCACACAGTCACACACACACACAGTTCCTCTCCACTGTTTGATCCTGCAGCAGATACACACTCTTATCTCTAATCTCAGGGGCACTCCCTGGTCTGGTCCAAAATAACCCTCCCTCCCTCCCTCCCTCCCATCCCAAATAAATCACAACACAGGGCCAAGTCCTGCCCAGCGAGCTAGAGTTCAAAGGTCAAAGGTCGCCAGGGATCATATTCTGCGGTCAGGGCTGGAGAGACCGCAGCCGCTGGCCTCCGTGGACAGGCTCAGCGGACTCCAGCACCGCTCCCCTCGCCCGGGGGGCCAGACACGGGTTCGACCGCGCCGGGAGAGAGGGGTGCAGAGGGGTGCAGAGGGGTCCCCCCATTTTCCTTACAAATAAAGAGCCGGCTCCGCCCACCCCAACAATGGGGCCCCCGGGCCCCCCGAAAAGGCCGCCCCCTCTCCATAGAAACCCGGCGCAATCCGCCACCTTCGCGTGTGTGTGTGTGTGTGTGTGTGTGTGAGTGTGTGTGTGTGTGTGTGTGAGTGTGCGTGTGTGTGTGTGTGTGTGTGTGTGTGTGTGTGTGTGTGTGTGAGTGTGTGTGTGTGCGAGTGTGTGTGTGTGTGTGAGTGAGTGTGTGTGTGTGTGTGCGCGTGTGTGTGTGTGTGTGGTGTGTGGTGTGTGTGTGTGTGTGTATGTGTGGAGTGTGTGTGTGTGGTGTGTGTGTGTGTTGTGGTGTGTGTGTGTGTGGTGTGTGTGTGTAGTGTGTGTGTGGTGTGTGTGTGTGTGTGTGTGTGGTGTGTGGTGGTGATGGGTGTGTGTGTGTGTGTGTGCGTGTGTGTGGTGTGGAGTGGTGCGTGTGTGTGTGTGGTGGGGGGGTTAGGGTTAAGGGGGGCGCATTGTTGAGACCTTGCTGAATGAGCTGAGACTGGGCAGCTCAACACCCCCCCCACCCCCCACCCGCACGCCCGCTTTGAAGGGACGGCTTCCTGACTGGGAGTACAAGTCAGAGCGGCCCCCACACAGACACGGGGGGGGGGTCGGGGGAGACAAACTAAAAGAGCGGGAGAAACAGAATAAAGAAGAGGCAGAGGAATAGAGAGAGGTGCCCAGAGAGAGGAATGGAGAGAGATACTCAGAAGGAGAGAAGGAGAGAGATGGATAGAGGGGTACTTACAACCTGTACTTAATGTTAGTCCCTTATATTGTAATTTTTGTTCTGTGCATATGCTAGATAATGTGGCGTAATCTGAGTTTGGCGGTGGTTTGGCGATGATGCTCTGGATGCTCTGCCAGTCAAGCGTCACCAAATTTAAAGTAATTAGGAGGAGGGGGAGACGGACAGCACGCTTGGTTCCAATTATTAATCATCGTGAATGCTCTCACTCTCTGGACCAGGGGTTCCACTCTCGATCACAGGGGGTCGGTGGGACAGAGTCTGAAGACCACAGCCTCAGAAACCAGCAGGTTTCCCGCACAGCGCCGGCGTGTTCCAAAGAAACGCGTACTTTCCCCGGTACTCAGAATGGAAGTTCTGCTTCCAGACGATCGCACGACGTTACCAACGCGTTTAGCAGAAAACGGTCGTCGAGCAAGCTTTCGGTTTGTACTGCAGTAAGAAGAGCGCAGGAGTTTGAAACGTACTGGTTTTTAACCCGATAACGACCTGATCGGACAGCCCTGGGGCGTCGGGGAGGACGACCGATCGTTTAATCCCGCGCAGTGCAAAATGGCGGAAGACAACCGGCACGGCGTCTGGGACGGCCTCGCCACGCTCCGACAGAAAGACCTCTTTTTTTTCCCCCAATTCCTCTTCCCCACCCCTGACCTCCTCCCTATCCACGGTCGCCAGTCGAACACGGAGAGCGTCCCATCTGTAGATTGTGACAGACCAAAAGCGAAATCGTCTAGTTTGTGTCTGACGACCGTACACGGTTTTACGATGCAGCGTAGTCCAGGGAGGCCATTACCAAAGCCCCCGCAAAGCAGCGTAGCAAAGCGGTTACAGAATTCGGCTCGTAACCCAGGGGCTGCGAGTTTGATTCCCAGGTGCTTGGATTCCCAGGGGACCGCGCCGTACCAGCAAGGTGAGCAAAAGCCGCTTCACCTGATCTGCTTCAGAAAAGATCCAGCTGCACAAAACAGAATGTGTGCATAAAAACGTATAAACCGCGCAGCCCGAGCCATTCTGAGATAAGAGAGGCAGCGCAATGCCTCGACATACAAACGTAAACCTGGCTCCTAGAGGGAGGCCTGTATCCGTTTCACCATCGCGTGCCAACGCCGGCCCTCGATCAATTATACACAAGCGCCGGTTCATTCGCAGAGCAAACCTCAGTAAAACTTTAAAAAGGGACGGGTGTTCAGCCATCTCCTATCAATAAAATGTCATATTATGTAAATGGTTGGGGGGAGGACGGGGGGCAATTAAACAGCTGAGGGCAGAAGTTGGCACGAAGTCCAAAAAATGGATGCAGCTCTCTGTCCAGGAATGGGACTCCCCAAACCGGGCTTAAGCCAATCACACAGAACAGAGATTCAAGCCCCACCCCTTTCCTCGGTGCGCTGGCAGGAACCAATCAAAGCTCTCGCCTCAGCATCAGGTGGCCGGGAGCTCCGCAGGAGAATTTGATCCGCTGGCCAGGGGTCTCTGAGCTTTCCGGAACGTCGCCGTGCCCTTCCAGCGCGGGACACGGGGAGCGAGGGGGACCCCGCCCCGAGGGCGTCCGTTCACTCAGCCGAAAAGTGCGAGCGGGACGTAGCCTCGCCGCGCGAAGTTAGGGTAAACACCAAAGGTGTTCCTCCGGCTTCACCAAGCCAAAGGCCCCACGCCAGCCAGCACACAGGCAACAGCTGGGTTAGGCAACCCTAACCCTAACCCTAACCCCCACCCCCCCCATGGGGGTCTTCACCCGGCAGACTTTAAGCCACGAGGCCCACAGAACCAGACATCCAACCCCCCCCCCCAAACCCCCTTTACTTTTCCACGCGCTGGTGACGGGCTCAGAGTGCTCCAGGTAGCGCTTAATAATTGACCCGCAGCCCGGCGTTCCTCAAGGTGAGAGCCGCGTACCGCACCGCGGCTCTGTTAACCATTTAACCCAAACCGCTCCGACCGCCCGCGACCGCCCGCGACCGCCCGCGACCGCCGCTCATTCCCAACTGTCCCAAAAACTCGCCGAGCGCCAGGCCGGTCACCGGGGTGCCCCCGTCGAGGGGGGTGGTGAGGGGGGGGGGTTGAATGAATGGCCGGGCCGCGTATCGAGTGTCGCCGGACGCTCGGGTGTCGCGGCTTCAGGAGGAAGGCCCCCCCCGGCGTCGGTGCCAAAGGAACCGCGACTGACGTCGGCGGCCCTCAGCCGCCAGGGCCTCGCCGGCACAGACCCCAGGTGATCGCCGGAACGTTCCAGCGCCCGCGGCAACCTGCGACTCGCGGGAAGGCATCGCAGACATCCGAACGCCAACTCGCCTTGCCCTGTTGCTCAAACTAGCCGCTAGCTCAAGAGCTCGCCATGTTCCAGCTGTCACCAGCCTTCAGGTTAAAGTCTTTTTGAAGTCGCCTAATCTCTGAAAAGGCTGCATCATAACCCAGCCGTTGAGCTGTACAATTGACCTGAAGTGTGTTTCTTGCTAATGCCCCCCCCCCCCCCCACCCCCGGTTCTCCATCCCAGGCAATGACTCTCAGCTTCAGCAGCCCAAACCCCCCCCACACCCCCACCCACCCACCCACCCCCCCCCAAAACAAAACTTTCCACTCACCGCCTTCAGGTGTGTCAGCTGGCCTTTGTGTTTCTTTCAAGTGCCGCCCACTCCCCCCACTAGCACCCCCGCTGCCCCCCACCCAAAAACAAAATCCGCCTCGGGGGGTGACTCAACCTGTCTCGCTGACTCACGCCAGGGCGCGCGGGGGGGGGGGGGGCTCTCAAACCCAGACTGGACTACATCACCTCTGATGGGCCGATGAGCTAGACCCACACTTCCCAGCACATGCAGTCACCACTGGTTACAGACGAAGAGGCGATCGTTACATCACCCCCCCCCAAAAAAACCCCTCGTTGACTGAAAACAAAAGACCTCACACTCTTACAGGTGCTGTGGCCTGGCACAGGCCCTGATGCTAACGCCAGCTAGCCTATCGTACAGGCAGTTCCATACCACCATCTGAGACTGGGCGTGGCCAAACGGAAGAGTACCACAAAACACCCAACGCCAGTTCTGAATATGAACATGATGATAACGATACAGACTGAGCCTTAGCAGTGAGGAGCGGAGGGGGGACACCCCCACGCCTCAAAGCACACTTCACTGCAAATGAGCAGCGTTTAAGACGCTGTGGCCTGATGCCTCAATCTGACTGCCGCCTGTCTCTGGTTGAGGGCACGGACAGCCCGTGCAATCGACGCCGGGCACCTACCAGCGGGCCAGGCGCACCACAAACAAGCCGCCACAGCTGGGCACGGCCTCCGCGACACTCACCGGGCCCGGGCCAGGCCCCCATTTTCTGCTGCCTAAGCAGTCAGACAGGCTGCACAACACGCCGACAGATTTATAGCACACACTGACTGACACCACGCTCAACACCTCAGACTTCTCACCATCTTCCCTCTCTATTAGCTGCCGTGAACAGCCTACTTGAACGCAACTCCATTACTCCTACACTAGCGCTTCAACTCTTCTCACGGGCTACATAGCACACTGTGCAACTGCAATACATTTTTACCTTGGGGAGGGTTGGTGGAGGTGGGGGAACAGTACAGGAATTATCCTTCACTGAACAGTGAGAATAGTGTGATATGAAACTGCCTTGCCAGCAACCCCCTCCCCTCCCCACGGCCAAAGACCTTGCATAGTCACAGTCATTTCTACATACTTCTATCGTCTCTGTGTCGCGCGGGTCTCCATGGCTGACCGGTGTGTGCATGTGTGCAAGTCTTACCACTGCCCTATTAGGTCGCCATCATCAGTCTAGCAAGCAGCTACAGGCAGAGCAGCAAGACAGACAGGGTAAACCGGCATTCGAGACGCGAGGGCGGCCCCACGATCGAGATCACTCCTTAATTTACCGCAAGCAGCGTTCAATGGACCGTGCACAATAAAGAATCTGGGTTTGTATGTGTGTGTGTGTGTACTTTTGGAGAGTGGAGATCGCAAATAAGGTTAGACGAGTTACATTCTTAGGTCGCGCTACAAAGCTGGAACAAATTTGCTACAGTCTAACCTCGCAAGGCCCACGAATTTTTACAAGGCTGTGGAGAAATGAGAGAAATCGCCGGTGGAAACTAGATTATGTATTAGCTTGTGAGCTAGAACTGAGCAGCTAAACGAGCTAACTAATACCTTCTCCTGAGTTACGAACAGCAATGCGCTAACGTTGCCAGCTGCCGGTTCACCAACTTCTGCTCCGCCCCGGCACATTGCCTAGCCACCGGCCTAACGAACGGGATTGGAGAGTCTCCTGTCAGACACACCTGAAGGGATTAGCCGGCTAGCTAACTCCCACCTGTCCGTTACAGCCTAGGCCGAATGACGTCGGCAACGGGCAGGTCAGGCTAGCAACTTCCACTCTTCCTGTGCGATTTTACTAAGCGGCAAACCACCCCACCAACGGCCACAGATGATATTCAGATAAGATGGCTATCCATAAACTGGGGTGGGACAACCAGAGACCCGGCCAGCTGTCTCCAAGTCCATACTTGAGTCAGCCACATTAGCTCTCTAGCTGTGCAAAAAACTTGGCTGACAAACCTAGGTCAGATGGACCCATCTTTGCTTTTTTCGCGCATAACGTTGCCAAAGAAAATTAGCCAGCTAATAAGCTCGTTGCCTAGCGTAAGCTAGTTGGCTAATTGTTGCATGAGCTCAACTTCATCGCTTGTCAGCAGCTGAGAAGCTCGCTTGACAACGACCAACTAAATATAAAAATCACACAACTACACGGGCAAAGAGTCGAAAAACGACAGCAGTTGTTAGTTACCTGTAGTTCCGATTTCCATTCATGAGGTCTCTGTCCGGTTCCTCCCCGGCTCTCAGTTGACAAATCCCGGTGATCGGTTCCGCTCAGTTCCAGCACGTTCGGTGCCGTTAGCTCGGCGCCGTAACTTCGACAGAGCGGGGGGGGACGTGTTCCCTCAAGAGACGGATACTCCTCCCCACTCCCTGGCTTCGTCCCTGCTAAACGGGCCCCTTCTTGTCGCTCGGGGGGTCCGCTTGGCCGGTGGTCCTTCTTTGCCCCGTGTCTGCAAGTATTACAAGAACAACCTATTCGATACGACTTTTTTTCCTCTTTCCGGACTTTGATTAGCTGATTAGTACTTTTCCCCCGGCCACCGAGTTCTACTACTAGGCTCGGAAGGGTGTCCAGAGAAAAATATTTAGCAAGCTAGCTAGCTAGCTGCCTCCTATGCGCCGCGGTTCGACTGCTCTCCGGCGACGGATCGGTTTCTCATCAGAAAAACGGCGGCGCCTAATTTACCGCTGAATCACGAAACCTAATCCCGTCCGGGGGGTAACAGATTATCCACAGCCGGTGTATAAGTGTTGTTTAACCGGCAAATCCAGGTTTCTCTCCCCGATGTACCCCCGTATTCTCTGCCCGGTTTCGGCGAACCTCTCTCGGGGAAATCCTGACTAGATATGAGGTGGCCCTGATTCGCTGACGGGAACCACCATAGGCCTCGCTTTCTCATTGGTCCTCCAGCAGACGTGTCATACGTCATTATGACAGCTCAAGAACGTGCCTTTGAGGACGGTGAAAAGGAAGCAGCTTTTGCGTTCAACGTAGAATACATTCATTTCACGCAGTTCATGACTGAATAGGAACCTTGATGACTGATCGTGGGTTAGTTAATCAGATAAGTTTGAATATACGTCTTGGCGTGTCAATCTTTTTATTTTTTATTCCGTAGAATTGTGTGCCCTGTCTTCGCTTCTACCCCACTCTCGGTCTACTTCTGTCTGGGTTTTTGTGTTCAGTTGATAATTGTTCGAAGTTACTGAAATGACTTGGCACTTATTTAGTTGGTGGAAATGAAACAAAACAAGAAACCTTGGCCGGGTTTGTCTTTTTGCTGTTCAGTATAACATATTTCGTACAATCATGCTATAGATTACATACATAATGAGCCTAGCGGTGGAAGGAACGTTGTTATTCAAGTGGGCCTTTATTTATGGTTGTGTTAATTGGCATAATAATGAAGTATACTGTATATTTAATAAAAGGGTGGAATAGCCATATATACATTTGTCATGAGACCGCAGCCACAGCGGGATAAATTGAAATTATATTTTTAAATGGCACGAATTTCACAATTGAAGTGGTTGCCATGGAGACTTCACGGAGTAAACAGCTGTGGAGGCTTACCGCTGCTTAGTCTATACACGAAACGTGGCCAATGGGATGCCGCCATTCACGCCCTAGAATAGAATAATAGAATTAGAAAACTTTAAAGTCCATTAAATATAAAATAAAATGGAAATTTTCCTTCAGCTCAATGCTCATTGCAAGTGACACAGACAAAGGTATACACGGATTAAAAATAAAAAAAAACATTGGACAACCATAAGGTCACTACAATGTCCTTCAAGGAGCAACACATTAAGTCCTTCAAATAACATCTGGTTATTCTTATAAATGTACCTATGTAGAATCATCCATGTATGACTACATGATGGTTATATGCTGGGCTAGAATGTCAATGCTATGTGATGAGGAGTCTGTTCATAAATGGTTTCTTGCATGCCAAGAATATTTGTTGATTTTATTTATTTATTTATTTTTTAATTGAAAGAAGGAAAAACAAAGGCTGGTGTTTTTTGTATCACAGACCTTCAGCTGATTATTTGCTTTTTTGTGTCTTAACAAAACTAATAGATTCAATAGCCATTTTATCTACTCCCTCTTTCTTTTCTATGTCGTGGTCTAACAGCATCTGCTGTTCAAACAACAAAATGCTATGTCATTATAAGGCAAACAAGGAGGATCATGGGTAAATGTGTGTATCATGAGTGAAAGCTCTTTGTGACCTCTATGGTGGCATGATGTTCTTACGAAATAATCTTGCATGTCCCTCAGACCAGTCCATACACATACGCCTGTCTGTTCGCACACATCAGTCTACACGCATCCAATAATAACAACAAAATATTAACAAAAGCTAATTATTTGTGTATGCATGACCAATACTTCAAAAAATAAACAAACGTATACCTGGATGGTGATATACCTGCAAGCTATCAGCAGGTTTGTCATATACAGTCAAACCGCCAAACATGGCAGGATGTATGAATTTTTCATTAGCAGCGATGACCCGTCGTTGACCTGTAGCGACTCCCGCAAATATAACTCCCCGCAAGCTCTCGCCCAAAGATAAAAATAGCCACGGTGCCATCATCGCTGGCTTAAGCCGGGTTTTTTTTTTTCTAAACTCCTGATTCCTCACACTGTGGACTGATGAAAAGACAGACGTTCCTTTTATCTTGCAGGCCCAGTGAAATCGCGTTGTCTCTCGCGATTCCCTGTCTGCGATCAACGGGCCACGCATGACGTTTTGACCGTTAATACCAGACTTGTACGGTAAGAACAGTGTTCCGGTGCATTTGGAACAGTGGTCTCCAACCCTGGTCCTGTAGAGCTACAGGGTCTGCTGGTTTTCATAGTGACTCTGCACTTCATGAATCAATTAGAGCAGTTGATTACACACAGTTAACCCAACTCACCTGGTGTCTTGGGTCTCAATTGGGTGCTGATTTTAAGGTGAAAACAAAAACCAGCAGACCCTGTAGCCCTCCAGGACCAGGGTTGGAGACCACTGATTTGGAATGTTCGCTGTTATTTGAGTAGACTGGGCGTGTCCTGGGGGGCCAGGTGGATACGATTGGCTCCACTGGATTGGTGGAGAGCTGACTGATGGCGATGAGCTAAAGTACGTAATTGGCCACGGTATTAAGGGCACGCACAGAGTCGTCCCTGTCAGTCACCATACCTGCTACATTCTCCAACTGGATGTTCACCTTCAACAGGTCTTTGGTATTTCGTAAATGAGCCCACTGAACGGCAGGAAGCACGATGAAGCGTTATCAAATAGATTTCCCAATCCTCTGTCATGGACTGCTGTCTTATTCACAGTTTTTTATTAATAATTCACCATTAGCATGAACCTTGCTGCTTTACCGTTTTCTCCTCTGTTGAGTGGAAATGCATAGTTGGGACAAAAGGTGAAATAAACATCAGTCAGCATGTATTGGATCTCATTTTACAAAATGGCATAAAACATTTCTCCACCTCTGTCATTCTGGTAGACTAAACCCCTCCCCCCCTGCATGCTGTATGAGCCAGAATTAAGGGGGGGGGGGGGGGGAAACTCGTGGCCGTGATATTGCCGCTTCTAAGCGAAGCTTAGACTGTGCTCAAGCATGTGACTGAGGTTAAATTTTTACAGTAAACCTTGAAGCATTTGACCCATTTTCTGTCATTCAGCGCACATGAAAAAATATTCATTGCTCGAGGCCGAGTCTAATAACTCCTTGTGGACCAGCACAGCTAGTAGAGAAGAGTGTAGTGTAATTTAATGGAACGGCACACAAAGCTAAGTTTTACTCGCGTGTGACGTTTTGTCCCTGACTCCTACATCACCAGAAGTGAAAAAAGCAGTCAGCAAATTTTTTGGCCTCTCCACCACCCATAATGCACTGCACACTCACATGGGCACCAGGAGAACCTGCAGTGGTAAGCGCAATGCAGTCACAAGGCAGGCACCTTTCCCATGATGCACTGGCAGAATGTGCCATTAATCCACTGTGGCACCATTGATATCTATGGTCTCTTTTAGCGTTACATAGTAATAATCTCTGGCCTTGAACATCTATCGATTCTTTAGGAACTCCATAATGCACTGCGGCCTTGGGATATCTATGGTGTTGCTTCCTGGTAGTGTATGCGTCACATTCTCAGTCTCATGGCCTGGGTGGTGGTTTGAGGAAGAAGAACATCTGCGTATTTTTAAAAAAATAGAATATCAGCAATGACACACTAAAAAAAATTTTTTTTTTTTTTTTTTTTTTAAAAAGCAACAGCATGGTTATTCTCTGAAAACATATGGCTTGTTGGACAAAGGAAAGGGAATTCATAGCCAGTCACACTCTGCTTGTTCGGTTGTTACCGGGGTGTTTTTTTTCTTTCTTATTTGTGCTTGTATATCAGGAGTGTGGGCTGCTCAGGCTCGTCCAGAAGGCACCAGAACATTTTGGCTGTGAATTAGGCCCTTTGACGGAAAACAGGAAATGCATTTAAAAAAAATTTTTTTTTTTGGCCGTGCCTTCAAATGAGGCCCGGCGATGATGACGATTCTTCTGGCGCGATGGACGGGGTGAGGAGGAGCGCTCCCGTGATGAAGACGAGGTCCCAAACCCCCGACCCCGCGCAGCCACGGGGGGTCTGCTTGGCTTCTGTTCCCAGCCCCAAACTCAGAAACCAATTTAGACGGGCGAGGAGACACAGCTGTGTAATCAAGCGCTTTAATTGATCAATTAAGTGCTATGATGGAAAAGCAGCTCGCCCTGTGGCTCTCCAGGACCAGGGTCTATGCAACTGGTATGTTTAAGTGTAAACATTCCCATAATTGTGAATTTTTTACATAATTTATGAGCTAAACATGAAAAGGGGGGCAAAGTGCTCCCTGCTGTTTGGGGGAGGGGTACACTTAGATAAGTGCTCCTGGGGCTCCAGAAATATATATATATAAATATATATATATATACTTCTAGTGAGATACATATACATATATATATATATATAATATATATATATATATATATATATATATATATATATATATATAGCAAAACATACATACAGAGTGTGATAAAGTGCTCTCTCTGTGTTTTCCATTTCCTTGGAAACAAGGGGAGGGATGGAAGCGGCACACTTAATGAATGTGAGACTCGTAAAAATGCACCTTACAATCTAAGACCAAAACCTCCGGGCTGAAGGAACTCCTGGCCTGCCAAAACTAGGTGAGTCCCCACCACACCCCCCACCCACGATGGTTCCAGACTGAATGTGACAGCATGTCTCGGCTTTAAAGTAAATACATCCGTGAAAAATCTCTCCGTGCTTTGTTATGACGTTTAAAAAAGCATGGCGATTTTTGGCCATTATTTCCTTCAGTTCGCACTGCTCTGGGAGATTAGCTGCAGTCAGTCCCCTTCACTTCTCGTCCATACCATACGAGCATGGCTCGGATTTACTGCAGAAAGTCATCTGTTTCGGATTTAGAGAAACCAACCACACATTTCCTGTTAGTCACTTCCTAGCACTTCCTTTCAAATTTTCCTGGATGAGTAAGATTTTGACTGGTTAAAGAGATGCTGTAGTAAGCAGTGTTTTGTTAATTGTGCTTATATGACTGCCTCGCACAGACGAGTGTAAATACAATCTTTAGCGCTACACATGAACTGTTTGTTTTGGTTTTTTTTTTTAAATCCTGCCTTGCTATTCAAGGAAAAACATTTTCCATTCAACTACATTTTGTCCATTATAAAAACATACACTGATCCAAATCAAAATCAAAATTGAATTCATTACTTTTATTTAAAAATAGGTTTTTTTTTCCTTCAGCAAATAAAATCTCATTCTGGTTCAAATCACTGATTAAGCAAATAGTGTTCCATCTTGCACCTTTAAGACACGAATATCGCAGAGGTTGCTCCAGTATCATTATTAAATAGGCATAATGTCCCCTAACCGTACTAGAATGTTTGTGTGTTTGTGCTCTCGTGGTATTTGAAGGACGGAGGACCCCTCTATAACTGCCACACCATGATGGCCTTTTGACCACGACCTGTAAGGTGCAGCCATTAGGAGGACCCAGGACCATAACGGCGGTCTAAACGGCCATGAAATAAAACAAGGCTGAAACTACGGAATGACAGGAGACGCCTGCCTGCCGCAGCAAAACAAACAGCACTCTCAACCAAACCCTGATGAGAGGGGGTTTCTCTGCGCCAGGTTTTACGACGATCTCGTCAGAAAGCGAACGTTTCTCTGCGCCGCTGCGTGCGGGAGTCACTTTCATTGTTTTTTAATTGAAAGTTCTGAGCCAAGGGGGGCTATTCCTCAGACCACAGACATTATCGGCAGCGTGAACATGGATTTCCTCCTGAACACCGACACTTATAGCCCGTCTGCTCCATCAGTATGCAAACGCAGAAGGAAAGGCTGTTTGCTGATGCTGCAAATAGCATTTCACACACTCGTCCTGATGCCAGCTGATCTTTTGTAAAAAAAACAGTCTTAGAGAATGCTTAGCAAACACTCAAAAAAAACCCAACAAAACATCGCAAAAATGATATCGCTAGGGAACCCATTTCATTGACCGCAAGACCGATCGCACTCCTGAAAGTGCTCCATCATTAGGGGTTCTCATACCCAGAGCACGAGGCACGGAGTTCATTTTGGAAGTGGAAGGGGGAACCTTCAGTGTCCCAATCCCCTGACCCTGAAAGAGGGGCCCGGCCACTTGGTGGGCGAACAGAGACTGCCCCCTAGTGGTCAGGGAGATGACTCCACGAGAGAGAAACCACACCACAGCCTGGTCTACCCAAAAATTTAAAGGATAAAATATATTCCCTGAGTCACACTCTAGTAGGACAACATGGAAATATCCATTAATCTCAGGACTTAGTGGTAACTGGTGGTTATGTGCACAACTGGCACATAACAAACTCATTTTACAAATCGTTTAATGACACCCCCCCCCCCCCACCATACTAACTCCATATATGAAGCATGTAATCAAACCCCCACCTGTCTCCCCGTCTTATCTCCTGTCAGAATGTAAACAGATGGCAGCTGTAACTGGAGGAAAGCAGAGAGAGAGAGAGAGAGAGAGAGTGAGTGAGTGAGTGTGAGAGAGAGAGAGTGAGTGAGTGAGTGTGAGAGAGAGAGAGCGAATGTTGCGCCTATTACACCATAGAAAGACCACAAATTGGCTGAATACTTTATAAAAGTTTAAAATCCGATACAGAGAAGAATTCTACCAAAGTACACAATCAGTGATCACAACCTAGCCATTGAAATAGGTCAACAAAGACATGGCTGGCCAGAGAAACAAAAGACTGCAAGCACCGAGACTGTCCGCTAATGATTCATATCCAAAAAAAAACCCCCAAAAAAACTACCTTTAAAATTCAGGATGCATCTCAATTCAAGCCCTCTGACACATTGCAATTTACGGCAACGGAAGCCCGACAGCTCAGTCCTCAGTCCCCTACCAGTCCCCTTATCAGCTAATGAGAGTAAAACAAGTTATGAAACAGAAATAAATCTCTTACCTGGAACACTGGGATGATGTAAGCAAAAAAAAAAAAAAAAGAAAAAGACAAAAAAAACAGATTGCTATCAGGCCCTGAAAAGAGACAACACATTAGCTGAGTATCTCTTCTCCGTCAGAGAGACATAGCAGACATCTGTACCTACGCGGTAATGGCTCCGTCTTCTCTCTGTATAAGGATAGAGACATTAATTCGCTCAGGGCCGCCCAACCCTGCTCCTGGAGATCTACTGTCCTGTAAGGTTTTTTTACTCCAACCCTAACAAAGCGCACCTTATTCAACAGCTAGGACAGGGCCGCCCAACCCTGTTCCTGGAGATCTACTGTTCCACCAGGTTTTCACTAAGGTTGAGTATACTACTTGCATACTGAACAGTAGACGAGTGTGCCAATTCGGACACGGTCCTCACTGAGGTGCCACAGTAATTGGTAGGATCAGGTGCGCTTTGTTAGGGCTGAAATGAAAACCAACAGGACAACAGATCTCCAGGAGCAGGGTTGGGCGGCCCTGCTCTAGCTGTTGAATAAGGTGCGCTTTGTTAGGGTTGGAGTATAAACCTACAGGGCAGTAGATCTCCAGGAACTGGGTTGGGCTGCCCCTCTCTAGCTGGTGAATGAGGTGCGCTTTGTTAGGGTTGGAGTATAAACCTACAGGGCAGTAGATCTCCAGGAACTGGGTTGGGCTGCCCCTCTCTAGCTGGTGAATGAGGTGCGCTTTGTTAGGGTTGGGGTAAAAACCTTACAGGACAGTAGATCTCCAGGGTTGGGCTGCCCTGCTTTAGCTCATTGTCAGGGACAGCATAACCAATAAAAAATGCTTGGCAGGGTGTAGTTTTTTTAGAAAAGCATTCTCACACACTCTGAATCTTTACCTCCGCTGGTCTTCAACCGGAGCGTTTGCAGTCGTTACTCTGCGTCCTTGAAGATGAGATGTGTGTGTGTGTGTGTGTGTGTGTGTGTGTGAACTGCTGCAGAAGTCAAGTGTGACCGTGCGTCTAGAACACACGTGCCCACGCATGACCAGAACCCAGGAACTTTATGACCGTAGGTCACTGCTGGTGGATATTTCTTACACTGTCAAATAATTCTTATTGAAACCTTCAAGATCTTTATTGTCAGCGTATTACCGATAGCATTATTCCTATGAATTAATATCTGAAGGCTTTTTTGGTAAAAAAATCAGGACAAGATTCCTTACACAATACAAACTGTGTGTGTGAATGTGTATGCATGTGTGTGTGTGTGTGTGCATACCACAAAAGAAGGATATAGGCAACAAAATTAATAAAAAACAATTTTTTATTATTTTTTAAAAAATAACCCTCCCAAGATATCCCATACTATTCCTTACAGAGCCAAGAGAACTAGTTTCTGTTTTCCTCTTTCACTGATCTATTAGGAAGTGCTACAACAGGACCTCTCCGCACTGGTGGCACGTATTGCTTGGTTAGCCCGGCTGGGGGCAGTAGTAGTTGCGCCCCCCCTCCCCTCTCAAAGCAGGTGGCAGTGACCCCTCCACCCCTTAAAATTAAAATTCCTTAAAAAAAATTTTAAAAAAAGTGGTACATCATCCATGTGTTGTCGTCTGATCTGAGGGAACTTGATTCTGTTCACGGAAATTAAAAAACGACGGTGGCGTCAGACGACGAGACGGAGCAGAGGCGCATCCGTCACTTGGGATGAGGACACGGGGGTTGCCGGGATACAAGGAGCTGCCTGACCCTGTGATGCCCCCTTGAGGAGAAACTGTGGCACTACACGGGTTCCACAAAGGTAAACTTAACAGGTCAAACTCCGTGTTCACTGCTGATGATTGATGGAATTACAGGGGCAGTGGGGGGGGGGGGGGGGTCAAAACGGAGATCTCAAACTCCCGTCCTGGAAGGCTGCAACGTCCGCAAGCCTCCGTGATTCCCCTGTCAAACAGCAGCCCGTTCAGGCCTTTGGAAGCAATGGAGGCCTTAGCTAGCCAATGACGTAAGTGCTGAACCACACCAGAGACCGGCAGACGCTGCAGCCCTTCGGTTTGAGATCCCCGCTCTAAACCGATGTTTGCAAGGGCCCTACAGGACCGGAGTTTGAGATCCCTGCTCTAAACCTGTTTGCAAGGGCTCTCCAGGACCGGAGTTTGAGATCCCTGCTCTAAACCTGTTTGCAAGAGCGCTCCAGGACTGGAGTTTGAGATCCCTGCTCTAAACCTATGTTTGCTAGAGCCAGGGTGAGGCATGGACCCCTGGACATACCTGCCCCCCTCTAAAGAAGCCCCAAAAATATGAGGGCGCAGGGGACCCCGCTGTCAGTCAGGGGAATCGAACACGCACACCCTCACACACGCACACGCGTGGTAAAGCCAGCTGAGCTACTGGGGACATAGGAGAACGGATAGCCGCCCGTCCATGCAGCAAGCCCAGTTCTGTGATCGGCGAAGGACACAGCGCACCTGTGGGCTTGCGACAGGACAGGGTGGGCCGGAGGGGGAGGGCCGGGAGGGGGGGACTACAGCGGCCACTGGGCCAATCAGGCCGAGCACCCTAATACTGGGCGTGGCCAGGCAGGAAAGTGCTGAGGAGGGACAGGAGCCCAACAGCAGTGTGTATGCGTGTGTGCGAATGTGTGTGTGTGTGTGTGTGTGTGTGTGTGTGTGTCCCTGTGTTGCTGAGGCGGGGCGGTCTCCCGAAGAGGTTTTAACATGAAGAAAATTGGCCCAGTACATTATTTACTCGTGTCCAGGTGCATGGGTGCATTGCATAGCACCCGTGTGTGTGTGTGTGTGTGTGTGTGAACTGTGTGTGAGAGGTGTGTGTGCGTGTGCCTGGGCTCACGTGTGTGCATGCGCATGTGTTCATGTCTGACAGGGTGCACGTGTGTCCACAGAACACAATGGAAGCAGTAAGACTCAGCACTAGGATGGAAAAAAAACAAAAAAACAGCCCTTTCCATCACAAGGGCCCAGCCAATCAGGCGTGGCGCAGAGCACCAAGAACAGGAAGTGGAGGACCACTCCCATTTAGGGGGAGCAGGGGGGGGGGGGGAGGCGTGGCATAATACTGACATTAAGAGCTGAGTGAAATCCCCCTCCCCCCACCCCACGGAACACACGGGACCCTCCCGAAGTGTCCGTTATCACATTCGAAGGTCCGCGGCTGGCGCCAGAGTTTGGCTGGTCATCGGTCAGTTCTTTCTGAGGCTGGTTTGGTCCGGTCCGGTCCGGTCTGGTCCGGTGTGGTTGGTCGGTTGCATGTTTGCGTGGGTGTGATCACCGGTCCTGTCTCGCCCTCCCTCTACATCTCCGCTAACTCTCTCTCTCTCTCTCTCTCTCTCGCTACTCGAGTGGCCCTAACTTCCTCGATACTACGCTCACGTAAGGCACTCTTTCTTTAGTGTCTACAGCTCGCTACGTCTGCTTCTCTCACTCTCTCTTTCTCTCTCTCTCTCTATCTCTCACTCCATCAATCTCTCTCACGACTCACGACTCCTCCCCTTTCTCACCTCAGACCACAGTGCTATTGTCACAAGCCGAAAGTCGAGTGCACACAGCCTACGTGCTACCGCTAAGTGCTAATGTACCGAGCCTCACGTTCCTCAAGGCCATTTAAACAAAGAAAAGAAAAAACAAAAAATTTAGAAATTAAAAAATAATAATTAAAAAACATTTAAAAATAACAATATAATGTAAATTAAGAGCATCATTAAGAGTTGTGTTGGTTTTTTTTCTGTTTCGCTTGTCTCGGTTTTTTAAAAAAAAGAGTCCGTTCTTGCCGCGGTTCAGAGGCAGCATAGCAGTGGCAGTCAAGACCTCGGGCGGCCTCTTCCTCCTCATCTTCCTCTTCCTCCGTATTGCATACATACATGTGAGTGTGAAGGTAATATACAATAATGCACATTTAAAAAACAAAAAAATAAAATGATAATTCATGTACAAGAGCAGTCCGGTGGTATAAAAGCCCTCTCCGCGCGTGGGCGTGGCTGCCCAGTGGAGGCAGTTTTGGGGTCTTTCGTTTTGTTTAGTGTTGTGTTTTTTGAGGAGACGGACCCCTCCTGCACTGTCCCGGGTGCGTCTGGGGGCTCTGAGGTTTCGGGGTGTGTCTCAGGCGAAGTACATGGTGCGTAAGGTGTCGTGGTGAATCTGCACGGCCTTAGCCAGAGCCTGGGGGTCCCGCCCGTTACTCTGCCCCGAAACGTGGCTGCCCTCCCCGCTGTGGAGCACACAGAGCAGAGAGTCAGGGACAAACCCACACGCCACATGCTACACGCTACACACGGCAAACATCACTCAAAATTCTACACGCTACACACAGCACTCTACACGCTACACGCGGCAAACATCACTCAACATGCCACACGCTACACACGGCACTCTACATGCTACATGCTACAGACATCATGACATGGTACACGCTACACACAGCACTCCACATGCTGCATGCTACACATGGCAAACATCACTCAAAATGCCACACGCTACACACAGCATTTTACATGCTATATGCTACACACAGCACTCCACATGCTGCACGCTACACATGGCAAACATCACTCAAAATGCTACACGCTACACACAGCACTCTACATGCTACACGCTGCACACATCACTCTACATGCTACATGCTGCACACAGCACTCCACATGCTACATGCTACACATGGCAAACATCACTCAAAATGCTACACGCTGCACACTGCACTCTACATGCTACACGCTACACACAGCACTCAACATGCTACACGCTGCACACAGCACTCTACATGCTACATGCTACACATGGCAAACATCACTCAAAATGCTACACGCTACACACAGCACTCTACAGGCTACACGCTGCACACAGCACTCAACATGCTACACGCTACACACAGCCCGCTACACGCTAATCAACGCTGACTGAGACCCCGTCCCACCCCGGCCCCGCCCTCACCTGTCGTGCTCTTTGTCCACCAGGTGGTAGCGGGCTCGGAAGGCCACCAGCCGGGCGTAGTAGGCGGGGGCGGGGATGGAGACGGAGCGGGTGCAGCGCACGTAGGTGTGGCACAGCTGGTAGGTCAGGATCTGAAGCTCATCGGCGGTGAAGCGGTTGTCGTCCCACAGGACGTAATAGTGTGAGGGGCGGCTGGTGCCCTGTGGGGGAGGGGGGTGGGGGTTAATAAAAAAAAATCCACAGCTGCTGTTATGTACATTCCACATTACATTTATCCAGAGCAATTTACACACACAAAAGCCATTCACACAGCTTGATATGGCTGGAGGAGTCCAGGCCAAGTACCTTAGCTCAATGGTACAACAGCAATGCCCCACCTCGGATTCACACCCGCAACCTCTGTTACAAGCCCAGTGCACTGGAAGTTACATCATACTGCAGTGTCAGCTGGGAGTGACCCAAAAAAAGAGCAGAGGAAACCGTGCGGCTCTGAGAATGACCAATTATATCCAGCTCATTTCAAACTCAGCCTGTCCCAAACGTGATCTCCAGCCCCGCCCTCCAGGCATCACCTCCACACTCACCTGTATGCCCGCGTGGCTGCACAGGTAGAAGTCGAACTCAAAGGGGTGCGTGATGCTGGTGTCAACTGTGGTACCTGCCGGAATATTCCCGCTCTTCCCAATCTGAGAGAGAGAGAGAGAGAGAGAGAGAGAAGGAAAGAGTGAGGGAGACAGATGAGAGATGGAGAGAGATGGAGACAGCGAGTGAGAGAGACACAGACAGACAGAGAGAAACAGATGCAGGGAATGTTAACAGGTCGTTATATTCTTCTTCAAACAAAGTGCAATCCTCTCATGTCCCAGGTGTCGCTGCGGTCGAGGGCAGTGCCACCTCGAACACAAACCACTTTCGTGAGCGTTCTCTGCGTAAAACCCGGCTGACCCCCTTCCCCTTTTCACCCTGGTGAACCCCACCTGAGTCTCCTGGGCGAGTCTCAAACCCCCCCCTCCCCGTGCCAGGGCTTCCTAATTTAGACCGTGCCATCTGTCAGCGAGAACACGGTGTACCCACGCCCACAGCTCGGGTGTGTCACATCCTCTCATTTAAAAAACGGAGGCTGACCTCCCTCAGCCGAAAGGCCGTCATGATGACTTCAGACAGACGATGAAAAGACCTCGTCAGCGTTTCCGAATTCCCTGCCATTTAGGCCCAGTCGCGGTGCTCCCCTGGGGTTTTCCACCGCGCCAGGGGAACGGTCAGAAAGGGATTGCGATTCAGATCAAGAACACGGCGCTCGACCAGGTACTGAGGACTCACAGTGCCAGTTCAGTCCAAACAGGGGGGGGGGCTTCACGGTCATTAAAAACACATCTGCGCATAGTAACCCAGTCCACAGACACACAGACAGCACTGATGTAAACAACACGCTTTCTACTGTGAGCAGAGTGTGCGGTGAGTCATTTATGAAGTGGACTTCCTCCATACCTCCTCCCTCCTTCTCCACACCTCTTCATCTCTCTCTTTCTCTCTCTCTCTCTCCCCCTCACTCCTTCTCTCTCTCCTCCTTGCTCTCTCTCTCTCTCTCTCTCTCCTCCTCGCTCTCTCTCTCTCTCTCTCTCCCTGTGTGTAAACTTAAATTCTCTGAAGCCCGTTGAGCTGACTCACAACACTTGAAGTGAATCTCCCCCCCAAAGCAGTGCCCCACATGGGTGTGCCATGTGGGTGTGCCATGTGGGGGTGGCACGTGGGCGTGGCACGCGGGCGAGACCTGGGACTCACCCGCTCGGACTTGTCGGCGCAGAAGAGGCGGGTGTGGTGGCGCTTCTGCACCACGATGTAGGTGATGCCCGGCTGGTAGTCCTTCTCCAGCTTAATGCAGGCATCCCTGATGGCCAGCAGCTCATAGTGTAGGATCTGAATGGGGGGGGGGGGGGTTATAACAAGGTTACAACATGGATATGACACAGTTACGATTCAAGTCCCGTCAAAGCAAGACACCTAACCCCTAACTGCTCTGGCGAATGAGAGGCATCAATTGTAAAGCGCTTTGGATAAAAGCGCTATATAAATGCAGTCCATTTACCATTAAAGCTCCACAGCCCCACATTCAGGAAGACGGCGGCAGACGGTCAGTTAAACTGCATATAAAAATGGCCGCCACCTCAATGTCCCCAAAAATGAAAGAAAGACTCCTCTAGAGTCTTTAAACCCCAAAACAAGCCCTGACCATTTTATTTAAAGAAATGTAGGTTCTGATCCAGAATCAGTTTCTGAGGTGATATACAGTTTATATACAATTTGGACCTGAAACCTACATTGCCAAAATCTTTCACCTGAAAAATAATTATGTCACATTCAGCATTCAAATTTTCCTTGGTTTTAACCGTTTTGAAAACTGAAGGATTTTCAATGAATGTGGGAACCCAGATACTCCCACCTCTGCCATCTCCTAAATCTGCCCACGCCCCACCCCCCTCACCTGGGGTAGCTGGCCCTCTGGGACCCCGTCCCGGTAGAAGATGATGCGTGTGGGCTTGAAGCGGGTGGACTTGTAGAACTGGATCAGCAGCTCCCGGACCATGTAGGACAGGTCCTCTATGATCTCCTGTCTGGGCCTCTGGACCCGCACCGTAGCACAGTAACGACTGGGATGAGCGTCCATACTGCCCACCACCTGAGGGAAAGGCGAACGGCTCATCAACGACTCAATATTCATTTAGGAAGAACGTAAGAATGCATAATGAGGAGAACAGGCCATTCAGCCCATCTAGAATATAAGAATACATAATGAGGAGAGAAGACCACCTTGTTATCACCTTAAAAATCAGCAACCAATCCAGTGTTAAGAAACCAGGTGATGGAAGTTAATCGTCCAATCAAGAAAGCTAAAAGCACACAGGACATCCATTCATCCAGGAATACACCCTGATTTGACAGGTTGTCAATCCATCAAGGGGCGCCCACACACTATTCGCTCGCACATTCATACCAACAGGCAATTAAGAGTCCCCAGTTGGCCTAACCTGCAGTACCTGCTTTGGACTGTGGGAGGAAACCGGAGCACCCGGAGGAAACGCACACGGACACAGGGAGAACACGCACAGAACTCCACACAGAAAGGCTGTATCTGACCTCGGTACCTTCTCGCTGCGAGGCGACAGCGCTTTTCACTGCGCCGCTGTGCCACCCCCACACAAAGGACAATGCAGGGAAAATAAATGACTAAAGACAACAAACGCAGCACTCCAACATTCAATAAGAACCACTGGAGGCAGGGATGAGCTTGGCAACGGCGACAGGACTGACCTATCAGGACGCAGCGGCCCTGGCGTTGGGATCAGGAAACTAATCGAGAAAGAACAATGGAGCAAATCACTCTAATCTGCGTAAGCGGTTAAAACTTGAGTCACATTTTCCGTCGCGTCGACCTCTAACCTGAAAACTAAGGAGGTTCAGCAGAACCAGCCGAGACAGCGCTTGCGTCAAAGATTTATTAAAACCCACGCATGTAATCGCCCATTTCGAAAATCGACACCCACAATGAAAAAAGAAGATGAAAAAAAAAAAACAACAACCCAGAAAAGGTCACAGAACAACACGACAACCCTGAAAACGCAGCGTTACCGCCCACTGTCTCGGCCTGAGGGTCACAACAACATTTAGCCGTAATAATAATTGACGATTGCGAGTACTATTTTCCCGGCTTTTTTCCCCTGCCAGGTGACGCACAGCGTGTGTGCGGTGCGCTACCTACGGCAACGCCGCGGACCGCGGCTCCGCGCCACGTGCCACGTGGGCAGGCGGGAGGACAAACGGCTGCGGGGAAACGAGGGAGCGAGAGAAAGAGGTGAAGAGGCCGGCGATTACAAAAAAAGGACAGAGGGAGGAGAGAAAATAATGACAGCTCACGACAGGAGACGGAGGGAAGGAAGAGAGGGGTGGGGAGATCTGAACAAAATGAGTCAAACAGAAGTGGGCAAAAATATTTTGTCAATATTTGCAAAAATAAGGGGATTTCCTGATGACAGTGTTCAGGTTGTTTTAATCCTGAGTAAATACTTTTTTTAATGGAACAGAACAGCAGAAGTGGTTAATTACACGTCAGTCATTTCAGTGTGGGTCCAAGTAATTGCTCACTAAAAATACTGGGTTTAAAAAAAAAAAATTTTAAGGTGAAAAAAGGACACATCTATTTGAATATCTTTCACCAATAGCAACACACACACACACACATACAAACACACACAGACACACACACAGATACAGACACACACACAGACATGCACACACGCACACACACACACACAGACGCACACACAGACACACACACACACACACAGACATACACACACACACACACACACACACACACACACCCCAAACGCTTTCACCACCTCGCTCAGCGAGCAGCGGACGGGGAGAGGCTAAAGGCCGTGCCTCACGTCAGCAGTCAGCACCGCTCCCCCGGACTTCCTGTTCCTTCACCTGTCAACACGCCCACAGAGCCACCCCTCCCCCCTATCCCTCCCCCCCCCCTGTTCCCCCTCCCTCGTCGTCCCTCCTCCTCCTCTCATCCTCTCTGTCTCCCCTCCCCCTCTCTCTTTCTCTTCACTCTCTCTCCCCCCCCCCTCTCCTCTCCCTCTCTACTCCCCTCCCTCTCTCTCTCTGTCTCCTCTCTTCCCTCCTCTCTCTCCCTCTCCCCTCTCTCTCTCTCCCTCTCCTCTCTCCTCTCTTCCTCCTCTCCTCTCCCCCTCTCTCTCTCTCCTCTCTCCTCTCTCTCCCTCCCCCTCTCTCTCTCTCTCTCTCTCTCCCTCTCTCCTCCTCCTCTCTCTCCTCCCTCTCCCCCTCCCTCTCTCTCCTCTCTCTCTCTCCTCTCTGTCCCTCTCCCTCCTCCTCTCTCTCTCTCTGAGTCAGGTCTGCGTCAGCGTCGCTAGGCGACGGGTCTGCCGGTGTGCGTGTGGGGAGCGGGTACGAGGCAGAAGGGGCTGATGTAATTTCCACCGCGAGCGGAAGGTGCGCTTCCTCCGTCCTCCTTCCTCCTCTCTCTCTCTCTCTTTCTCCGTCTCCGTACTTCTCTCTTTTTGCCTCCATCCTCCTCCACATCTCTTCCACTCTCACCCTCTCTTTTCTCCCCTCTGCTCTTCCATATCTCTCCTCCGCTCTCTCTACCCCTCTCATTCTTCCTTTCCTTGCTCCTCCTCCTCCTCCTCCTCCTCTTCCCTTCTCATTTATTTTAGCCCTCTCTCTCTTTCCATCTTCTTCTCAATGGACTTCCTATCCCTCTCTCTCACGCTCTTGCTCTCCATCTCTCCCTAAACCGCTTCTGAGTACAGCAGGAAACCCAAAGAGGTCCTGAACGCAGCGGAGCCCCAGACGGGTGACTCACTACCGAGCGGTTTTTCAGCCCAAGGCCCGGAGGTTCAGAGCCAGCAGCCGCGGCGCACAGCGTTCACACACTCGTTCTCACGCGCGGCTTTCCCGCCATACAGGCCGCCACAGACGCCGAGCGGAGTCAGCGCGGACATTACCAGCAGCGCCACCGATTCAGTGCGTCTCTATTCGGGGGGGGGGGGGGGGCGAGAGCATAACTCTGCACAACAGACGCACTCGTATGTCAGTAAACATGGAACAAAAGCCACAGAGACACGAAAAATTGAAAGCGGATATTCATCGTGTTCCACTGCCTGCATCAAAGAGAACAGCAGAAGGAAGCACTTTCTGTGGTAAACGGAAAGACAGAGTAACTGTTGCACTGCAATTGCAGGTAAAAAGAACACCATGAACCCAGCAGTCCTGTTTGCATGACACTTGACGCTAATACTCTGTAGGCTGCATTATGGAAGAGTGAATCAACACTGCCACCACAGTGCAATTAAACTATGTTGTACTGTGTACACAAATGAGCAGCTCACGTTAAACTGCCGGACCAGTTGGTGCCATATTTGGCGAATAAACATTTTGTACTACACCCTAGGAATGTGAAATGAAATCGTAGTCCATTCAAAATCACAGCCATCACAAATGTTGTGATGTGAGATTTTTTGTATTCTTCCAGATTTATGGGGGGAAAAAAACTTCTGAATAAACATGGTAATAATGGTACTAACTAAATCTAAACTTTTTTTTGTTCCGTTTTTCTACATACAAGGTCTCTGTGTGAAGAGCCAGCTGTCACGATTAGATCCAATCAGTTCAGCGTGCTACTGAAATGACAGAAGCACAGGCAGAGTTTGCTATGAATCCTGGGAAGGTCAATGACATCACTGTAGACAGACAGTTTTCAAAGAAATAAACTATTTCAATAACTGTAAATGGCAGTGATGTCATTTTCTAATGACACTTCTCATTCCATTTTCTTTGAACTATTTAAAAGGGCAAGTCCTCATGAAACAGGTACAATGAAACACCACATTTTTCCACAAGTTTGTCAAAAACCCTGCTTCTACCAGCATCAGTATTGTATCACACAAACTAACCCAACAGTAGATACTGACAAACTTAGCCCACATCCTACATCTTATTTTCCCCCTCGGTTGCCAACCACTGCTGATTTTCAGCAAACTTTCACTTTCAGTTTTATTTTTGCAAGCCACACTTCACACCAGGATTCTGAACAGCATAGATTAAGTTTAGCAGCATCCAAAAAGGTGTTAAAAACACAATTTATTACCATCCTCATTGCAATTAATGACTGTTAAGGTAGGAGGTCCATCCTCATGGAAGCCCTTATACACTGTGCCTTGTAATCAACGCACTCATTTATCACACAACAGAGGCATCGTTCCATCGCTCTTTAGAAAGGCTGATGGAGTCTGTATGGAGCCGGGGCGTCCTCACAGGTCGCCGGTTTAAATCTCACCGAAGGTCCAGCTGAACTTCCAGTGCATTTGAATTTGCGAGGTCGGGGGGGGCTTACCGCTGTGATGGAGGGCTTCTTCCCGTCTCCCGCAGGGGGGTGGGTCACGTCGGCCCCCAGGAAGATCACCGGCTGCTGGAACACTGCTGACCTGAGAGCAGGTGCAGAACAGTGTTAACACACACTCACTCACTGACACACTCACGTTCATTCATACTCACGCACACGCACACACACACACACACACACACTTACTCACGGACACACTCACGTTCATTCATACTCACGCACTCACACACACACACACACGCACACACGCACATACTCACACAAGCATACACACACTCACACACACACAAAAAAGCTTGAAGCTTTTTTCAAGTTGCCGTAGGTGCCAGTGTGAGCCTTCAAGCAGGATCTGTGTAACCGTGCGACACGGCGGGATCAATGCTGAGACGCTCCTCACCGTTGGTGTGGCACCAGGATGTTGTTGATGCCGCCCAGCTTGACGTTGATCTTGAGGCAGAGGTTGGAGAGGGTCTGGGGAGAGGTCTTCACCACGTTCTTCACCTGGACGCACTGAGTGGCCATTCCCAGGAGAGTGTCCCCCACCCGCTTCACCTCCGCTGGGGGGCACAGGGAGAGAAGGAATGTAAAAAACTCTGCTATAACAAACATACTTCTTTTTTTAAGTAAGTAAGTACCATAGACACTTTTGAAAAATAAATACCATAGACACTATTGTAAAATAAGTACCACAGATATTTTTGTAAATGAATAAGAACCGTATATAGTATTGTGAAATAAGTACCACAGACACTTTTGTAAAATAAGTACCGTAGATGCTTTTGTAAAATAAGAACCTTAGATGCTTCTGTAAAATAATTACCATAGACCGGCGTCTTGCCGGGCAGGATGACGATGATGAGCTGCAGCCCAGAGTAGGTGTTCTTCAGGTGCCTGAACATGGGCTCCACGCTGTCTGCACCCTGCGCATATTTACAGAAGCACGGCTGGCCCTGGATGGGCATCCCAGCATCCTTAGAGATCTTCCGCAGCTGGTCCGTGAAGTTCCTGGAGAGGTGGTGGGTGGGGAATGGGGAGAGGGGTGACAAAAGAGAACAAGCCATTTTCAGATGCTGAGAACCTCGTCACCCTACTGAGCCCCCCTCCCTCCCCTTAACACCCCCCCCGCCCCCGCCAGAAACGTGGGCCTTACTTGAGCACCTCCTCTCTGCACTGCTTCTGTGGGGCGAAGCAGGCGATGGCCCAAACCTTGATCTCGATGCCGTTGTAGAACTGCTTCCCTCTCATGTCCCACACGCCCTGGTTGGGCGTGGCGATGGCCCGGTTCTGGTGGAGAGAGAGTCAAGGGGCATGTCAATCAAACCGGTTACCGCGGGAACGCCTGAGGCTGTGCTACACAGGGTCACACGGACACGTGATACACAAATGCACAGAGCAGTCATACAGGGACACAGTCACACCTAACACACAAATGCACAGAACAGTCTTAGAGGGACACAGTCACACCTAACACACAAATGCACAGAACAGTCATACAGGGACACAGTCACACCTAACACACAAATGCACAGAACAGTCTTAGAGGGACATAATCATTCCTAACACACAGAACAGTTTTAGAGGGAAACCGTCATGCCGAACACAAACACACACAGCAATCTTCGAGGGACATACTCAAGCCTAACACACAAACACACCAAACAGTCCTAGAGGGACTGTGGTTTTTTGGTTCAATGAATAACTGTAATATATTCAGGTGGAATTCAGGAAGAGTAGCTATAGTCCTTAACAGTAGGAAAAGGAAACCTAAGTAAACATCTAAACCATTATATGTAACACACAAATGCACAGAACAGTCTTACAAGGACACAGTCAGATGTGACAGACAAACACACAGAGCAAACTTACGGGGTTATAGCTGGACATCATACACAGACACACACAGTGATCTTACACCGAGGCACAACACTTCAGATGCAGTTCGATCTGTTGGCCAGACACAGCACAGAGAGACACACAGTGTGATCTTACGGTCACAGCTAGGGCGGGCGAAGAAGAAGAAGCCAAACTTCTGAAATCCCGCAGATCAATAGTCTTACCGGCAGGGCAGCGCCGAGCTCACACCCGCGAAAATCGTGACACGGAACACAAAATACCGCCCCCGCCTAGAAGCTTCTCCTCCGAAGCGCACCGTTTACTACTGTGAAATAGCAACAAAAACAGTTATTCTCCAGAACGGTTGTCCTTTTTAAGTATCGTTTATCGTTTTCCTGATCTCAGGATTGGCTCATTTCACAGCGTAGTTTCTGGGCAGGTTTTATCCAGATCCACCGGTCTCTGTACAGCATGGATGACTGCACACTTGCAGGAAGTATTAACGCTTTCAGGAGTGGACATTTTAAAGTCACGTTTAGCCCTATGGAAGAGCAACCAGTGACATTGATTAACGGTTTCTGATAGCGTGACTGAGCGATTGGGAGGTTTCGGGTTTATTTTCCCCACGGGTGATTTGTCCACAGTTGGGAATAACATTTTCTGGGGATACTTCACTGCCCTACACCTGCTCGGGAGCGCATTTCTGCACAGCGCCGGACGCCGTAGTTAATTACTGCAAACACAATTATGAACACAACTGCTGCTGAAATGAAAATGAAAGGACTGTCTGGCGGGTCCAGTTTCCATGGGGACTGGATCTATTGCACAGAGGCTATTGTACCAGAAAGCACTGAGAACACCGCGGTGAAGTCAGAAAAGATCTAATTATAAAGGGCGGTGTTCTCGCTCACCAGTGACATCACGCTTAGCGCTATGCTCCTCACAGCCACTCCAAATCAAGTGAGGCTCATAAAGACCACGCTCAACTTTGAACCAATCAAGTCCTGAGCTCCAAACTTTCCTGACCTCTGACCTTTACCCAGACCTCTTTTGAGTATGCACTTCCTGTGGAGGTACGAATACACGGACCGCTGTGGCAAAAGCTTATCACAAAAAAAGAGCCATTCTACAAAGAGACTGATTGTGATTGACAGATGATCCCGGGTGGATGGGTACATTCTCCCTAGCATCCCCCAGGAGCTGCTGATATTTATTACTTACAGTCACAGGAGTGTGACGCTAGTGGGCATTAACGGGCTACTCAAATCCACAAGTTAAAAGCAGAGAACGTTGTCGCCATTCTCTCAAAGTGGGCAAAGGACAAAAAAAGAAGAAAGAGGGGGGAAAAAAACAAGAAAAAAGACAACTAGACGAAACGGCTGCGCAGCGCTAACATCAGCATGCTGAATTATCCCCCCCCCACCCCGATCTGATCTCTCACCCGGCCTCCGTACTGCAGGATGGGGGCGGGCAGCACGCGCCCCGTCACCTCTGCCATGTCGTCCTTCACCTTTATCCCAAACTCCTGGATGTAGGGGTCCAGGTTAAAGTTAGCGTTCTTCATCTGGGGAGAGGAGGGGGGGGGGTGAGGAAAGAGGGGTGTGTGAACGACCGGAGATTCTGCGCAGAGATGGGCTTACTGGAAGCAAGTCTGCCCGGGCAGAGACGCAATGCCGCCTCCGGCCACCAGGTGGGGCTCACCACTCACCAGCCGGCTGATCTCCTCCTGTCGGTCGGGTGCGGAGCGCGCTGTGGCTTTGATCATGGTGGAGGTCTGATTATCGGTCAGTTTCTTGATACAGCGCTGCCCCGCTACGATGTTACACACCTGAGGAGAGGAGGGAAGAGAACTCAACTTTTCTGCTTCTGTGAAAATGAAACACTCAAATTCCGGTCACGTGAAAGCCGTTCAGCGCGGTCGTGGTTATAAAAGTTTGACGCAGGGTTTGTTTTTGGGCGTGTCCTCACCTCGAGCGGCAGGTAGGTGTGTTTCTGTTCCTGGCCCACCTGTAGGCAGGGCAGGTGAGGGTACTTGAGCTGCAGGTTGTACTTCTGTTTGAAGTACTGGGCCACTGTGCACTCCACTGTCTGCCCACTCTCAAGCTGCAGGGGAAACCTGCACAGAGGTCCACAGGAAGTTACATCACAGATGATCCACCATTTGTTTGTGATGTACCAAGGCCAAAACATGAATTCTCTCTACTGTTAATAATAGCTACAATGCTGTGTTTATAATGCAAAAGTGGAAAAAAACAATCCAACATACATGTGTAACATATATCATTCACATTTAATTTTAGTAACAGCCATTATGCTAGGCCATCTTTTCTTTTAACCCTTTGAAGAGTAGGTTTTTTGGAATGGTTTTTTCCCTAAATTCTAAGCTGGTGTTCTAGAACTCCATTGCTTTCGATTTCCAGTACTGACTGTTACGTCAGCATTAGAATGTTCAGTAACGAACATTCTAATAACATATTTGTGTTCTTACACCTTGAAGGGTTAAAAGGCACAGTACTGTGTTTAGCACACAAAAGAAAGTCAAACGTGTTAATGGTACACATTTTGTATTGTGGTGTGCTCTTAGCATTTTTACTTTTTTCTGACATGACACAGGTTCACATACAGGAAGAAAACAAGACCACTGTCCATGGCCCCCCCTTGCCCTTTGGATATTGAACACACACAGTTGGACCATGAAAAACCAAGACACAGGTTTCCAAATGGCAGGCAAACAAGGAAACGTTAACCCTTTCAAATCACATTTTGTTTCACAAGGTTAATACAGTGAACTAGTCATGACTTTGATTGCACTGATCCAAATAACTATCCCTCCTCAAAACAGAACGTAATTATTTGACAGTTGATTTAGTCAAATGAGGAATGTGGTTCCTCTACCATCGATTAATTTGCTTGTTACTAAGGTAACTTCACACAACTTCTCCAAAACAATGTTTCACAGGAATTAAATTAAAAGGGGCTTTTAACTCTACCTGGGTGTCAAATATTTTACATACTGCTATTCATGAACAATCAGTGGCTAGGTTACAGGGAGCCAGAAATAAAACTACTAAGGCATGGACAAGTATTATTGAAGCGATAAAGCTATTATGATTTACAAGGGTCTTTTATTCTCATATCTCCTTCATTTAATACACTCTATGTCTCTTCTATTTGACACATTGTATACCCCAGCATTACAAATATATTCAATAAAAAGTTGTTCACAAAAATATGGGCTAAGTTAATACTTGGTCGCTTCAAAAGATACTACAAAAAAATGCATGGGTGGATCAAGAACAAATCGTGATTTATTCTTAGATGCTACATCATTCGTTTCACAGGGCTAATTATTTACCTCATCTGTTCTAGCCGGGTTTTGTTTCTATGCTTTTTATCACTTTAGCATATCAGTGATTCCTTCTCTTGCGCAGCACCAAGGATGACGAGCGTGATGCTGCGGATGTTCTGGCTATAAATACAAAACTTATGCTATTTCTATCCAACCTCGGCAACTCGTGTACAAGCCATTCAGCTTCCGCGTCGCCAGTTGTACGGCGTGGTGTAAGATGTGACGCGAGCCGTTCTCCCAGCAGTCTGACGGTGGCACAGCTGGCAACCCCGAGTGGGCGGGGGGGGCACTCACGTCTGGTGGCTGGCGGGACGGCGGGTCACGTTGCACACGCGGTACTTCCTCTTCATCTGCCCGCAGTGCGTCACCTCCACCTTCAGACCTAGGGACCCAGTAACAGGAAGTGGAGGGGGGGGAACACACACGCACACGTGCACGCGCAAACGCACACGCGCACACAGACGTGCACACATACACGCACACACACGCAGGAACAGACAGGTAAGACCACCAATCACAGAAAGTGGACGTGAGAGAGAACTGCATGATGAATGGGGCTGGAAATGTGTGGAAGTGTGTTTTTAAAAATCACCTTACTGGTTAAGAAAGTGAGTGGAGCTCAACCAATCACAGTGCTTGTTGTTAACAAAGCTTACTGACAAAAGTTTTTGTGGGGGGGTGTGGGAGTTATGGAGTTATGCTTATGGCACGGGGACAAGGTTTAGATTGAGGGGGGGTGTTAGGGGTGAGGAATGGAACAGGGGGGTGGTAAGGGTCCCCCCTCCCCCCAAATACTCAGAGGCCCACCTTTGATCTCCTTGGTGAAGCGCACGCGTTGGGAATCTGTCAGGGTCTTGGGCTGCTCGTCAATATTGCGAATGTCCAGGACCTCACACATGAACTCGATCACTGGCTGGGCTTTGTAGAAGGCCGTCGCTGACACTGTGGGGGGGGTGGGGTGGGACACCAGCTCAGGACAGGGGGCCAAACATTTTTTTTTGTGCGTATTAAAAAGTCTTGTAAGAGGACTACTACTATATCCCATTGCAGGTCACAGAATGCATCACAGAGTACAGGGCACTGATGAGGCAGTGATAGGTTCGCCATTAGGGCTCTGAACTGGCCCCGCCCACCAGCTTCCTACTCACCATCGATGTTCAGCATCATCTTCCACATGGCGGGACGCACCGATTGGTGGAACCCAAACCACACCTCCCGCCCCCCGCCCAGCGGGTGGTAGTAACCCTCCGGTGGGGAGAAGAAGGAGCGTCCCACGGGGGTATACCTGTCAGAATGAAATGGGGGGGGGGGAATCCAAAAATGAGGACACCTTACATTCGTAACGCACACACGCAGTCTTTCAAATGATCGCTGGCCACCCGAAGCCTTGCGTTCAGACTTCAGATAACGCTGCTCTCATAAGCAGCAAGCCACATCATAAACAGCAGGTTCACATCAGCATGATGCAAATATGTCTCTCTTAAGACAGAACCGCTTGGCGTGAGGCCTATATTTAGATCGATCTCCACCCTGCCGCTTATTTTCTGTAATTCTGACTGCTCTGTATGCACGCTACACTCCACAGCCGCCAAAGCTGGAGCTACAGTCAGCATTTAAAGTGGCAGGAGCTAATCTGCTTTGCAAGATCCTCAGACTGACACGCGTCAAATAAACAATAAAATAATACATAACCGGCACAAAGCAGGTCTCCAATATCCCACACTAGCCTCTGATATCCCACGCTAGCCTCTAATCTCCCACACTACCCTCTGATATCCCACGCTAGCCTCCAATGTCCCACACTAGCCTCTGATATCCCACGTTAGCCTCTAATCTCCCACACTAGCCTCCAATCTCCCGCACTAGCCTCTGATATCCCACGTTAGCCTCTAATCTCCCACACTAGCCTCCAATCTCCCACACTAGCCTCTGATATCCCACGCTAGCCTCTAATCTCCCACACTAGCCTCCGATATCCCACTCTAGCCTCTGTTGTCCCACACTGGCCTCTGATGTCCCACGCTAGCCTCTGATGTCCCACGCTAGCCTCTGATATCTCACTCTAGCCTCTGATGTCCCATGCTAGCCTCTATTGTCCCACACTGGCCTCTAATATCCCACGCTAGCCTCTGATGTCCCATGCTAGCCTCCAATGTCCCACGCTAGCCTCCAATGTCCCACACTAGCCTCTGATATCCCACTCTAGCCTCTGTTGTCCCACACTGGCCTCTGATGTCCCACGCTAGCCTCTGATGTCCCACGCTAGCCTCTGATGTCTCACTCTAGCCTCTGATGTCCCATGCTAGCCTCTATTGTCCCACACTGGCCTCTAATATCCCACGCTAGCCTCTGATGTCCCATGCTAGCCTCCAATGTCCCACGCTAGCCTCTGAAATCCCACGCTAGCCTCTATAGTCCCACACTGGCCTCTGATGTCCCACGCTAGCCTCTGATGTCCCATGCTAGCCTCGTATGTACCACTCTAGCCTCTAATATCCCACGCTAGCCTCCAATGTCCCACGTTAGCCGCTAATCTCCCACGCTAGTCTCTCTTCATCCAGCCCTCCAGCTCACGGTCCCGTGCCCTCCGTACCTCATGGAGGCCAGGTGTCTCATAGCCACGTCCAGCGCTTGGACCGAGTCCAGCGGGACCTGCAGCCGGCCGCTCACTAGCGTCTCCTGCAGGAGCCGCCAGGACACCACAGCCAGCCAGCGGATCGACACCTTGAAGATGCGATCCTTCCCCTCCCCCGGAATGGTCACCTCAAAATCCACCTGGAGAGAGAGGGTCGAGGACAGCCAATGGGACGGGGTGTGAGGGGAGGGGAAGTGGGTGGGGCAAGAAGGAGAAGGGATGGGAAAATTAAAATGTGAGGAGAGTTGCGGGGGGAAAAAACAACAGGGGCGAGGAGAGGAGGAGAGAGGAAGAGAGTGATAGAGAAGTACCTCACAGACAAAAGCAGAAAGACACCAAAAAAAAAATAAACGTGACATGCATGCAAGCCTAAAAAGGAAGCCAGGAGGAAAATGCAAATGGCGCCCGCCTACCTTCTCGTTCCCAATGGGCAGGGCTAGCACCGTGTAGATGTTCTTTTTGCCGTCGTACACCGGCTTTCTGTCACCGAAGAGCTGGGGTTTGAAATGCTGGACCATGTACTCCACCACCTCCCTGCAGGGGGCGACAGAGAGACCAACAGCATGAGCTCAGGAGGGAGGAGGTTGGCCGGACGGCTCCTTAGAGCTGGGCTGAGCACCTTCGCCCAAGAAGAACCTCTGGCTCTGCTGCGTCGTTTTCACCCGAAAATTACCAACAGAATCAAACGAGACGTTCAGACCCGTCGAGGCGATTCAACTGTGCGATCCACTGTTTCAGTCGATCGATTTGGCGCAGAGCAACTACTAATGTCTGCACACCCTGCGGCTTTCCCAGGGCAAGTGTCAACACCGTCGTCTCAGAATTCAGGGAGCAGTGAGGAACCAATCAAACACAGCGTACGATGTGGGAGAGTCGTGCCCTCTGGGGATCACGGGGTTCAGGTGAGTTCTCGTTCAAAACTCACACAGGCGAAACGCCGTGACAATCGCTTCAATATTATTCAGCAATAATATTCGATTACACGCAACCTCAGGCCCGCTCCAAGCGAAATGCTAAGCTCGACCAGACGTCCGTTACCTGTGTCTGAATGAGACGTACCTGCCTAGACTCAAAAGAGATCTGGATACATTGAGTGAGTGAGTGAGTGAGTGAGTGAGTGAGTGAGTGTGTGTGTGTGTGTGTGTGTGAGTGAGTGTGTGTGTGTGTGTGTGAGTGGTGAGGGTGAGTGAGTGAGTGAGTGAGTGGTGAGTGTGTGAGTGAGTGAGTGGGAGTGAGTGGTGTGAGTGAGTGAGTGAGTGAGTGTAGTGAGTGAGTGAGTGAGTGGTGAGTGAGTGAGTGAGGTGAGTGAGTGAGTGATGAGTGAGTGAGTGAGTGAGTGAGTGAGTGAGTGAGTGAGTGAGGAGTGAGTGAGTGGTGAGTGAGTGAGTGAGGATGGAGTGAGTGAGTGAGTGAGAGGGAGGGAGAGAGAGAGAGTGAGTGAGTGAGTGAGTGAGTGAGTGAGTGAGTGAGTGTGGTGAGTGAGTGAGTGAGTGAGTGAGTGAGTGAGTGAGTGAGTGAGTGAGTGGGAGTGAGTGAGTGAGTGAGTGAGTGAGTGAGTGAGTGAGTGAGTGAGTGAGTGAGTGAGTGAGTGAGTGAGTGTGAGTGAGTGAGTGAGTGAGTGAGTGAGTGAGTGTGTGTGTGTGTGTGTGTGTGTGTGTGTGTGTGTACGTGCACGCGCGCAGCGTGTGTTTGTGTGTGTGTGCTCGCTTCTGCAGGACCAGTTTTTCAAGAATTCTCATCTTATTTCAGCACTGTTGCTCTCTGTTAATTAAGCACGTTAATTCCACGCGAAGGCTTTCCCCGTTTCTGGGTCAGGTGCCTCTTTAACCGACGGCGAGAAAAAGCACGTGTTTAAAACGAGGCTTTGCCCGCCCGGCCACGCCCGCGCTCACCCGCTAATGAAACGGTCCAGCCACTGTTTCACTGAGCCCTGTAATTTAGCCTAATCGCTAATCAGGCCCCTGAAGTCTGTTACTACAGCGATTCTCCAAGCTTAACGGCCTTTGGAGGTCTTTATCGCCTGATGAAGAAGGCTGAATATCGCCAGTCGTACTTTCACTCCCCAGACGCGAAAATGGAGGTGAAGTCACAACTTTGGTCATGCGGTGTGTGTTCATTCAAACTCTCTGGCCCGTAACTGAGTTTTTAATGTTTTTAATGCATTATGAATACTTATTAAAATCACAGACTTGAGCTATAATTAAATTATCAGGGCAGTCAGATAGCAAACCTAGGAAACGTTCCTCTTATAAATGCTGACAGAGCGGAAATACAACCTCTTTCGCCACAATGATTTTTTAAAATCAGAAAGTCAATTTTGTTCCTGAGGTGTGAACAAAAAGAACCGTCTGTTTAATGTGAATTTTTTTAGCATTTTAAGTATGTAATGCAATCCTGGTTTGGATGAACAAGGAAGTAGCATAAAAAAACATCAACATCCAGGTCACTGAATCTTTGCATCAGGGGTGTCCAATCCTAATCCAAAAAGGTTTTTCTTTTAGCTCAGCACCAAGACACCTGATTCTACTTATCAAGGTTTTGATTATTAGTGAAATAGTTACATCAGGTGTTGCAGTGCCCGATGATTTACACAGACAAGAGCTTTCAATGACCCGTCTGACTCAGAGAGACCGACATAATGTGACGTTAAGCGAATGACTCCAAGTTTGAGCACACCGGAAAAAAAACCAGACCATCTCAACTGCTATCCTAGACTTCATGAAGTAGGCTAATTATCACGGTCCAGGACAGGGAGGTGAAAGAGCCCCACAGCCAGAATCCAATTCCACAGAATTCTTATATAAAAATTAAATTAACGGATCTAAAGTTCCCAGATTAATCTACCGATTAATTCAAGTAATGGAAAAATTTTTTTTAATCAATTAATCAACTACAATAAAGAGCACAAAAATCTTGTCTTTTTCGTGCAAACCTATACCATTGCTATACCACGCCTATACCAGTGCGTTCTCTGTGCGTTTCATACTGTCGTGGGATGCTGTTATGTTTAATTTATTGTATTTGACCCTAATTCTGCACGTCAATGGCCCTCGTGGCTTATAATAATGCCGGAGTTCGTGTTCTGTTTATAGCAATCAAGGGACCACACTAATAATGTCAACGTGAGTCTGGTGGGATTTTAATAGGGGGAGAGCGCACAGAACCAGCAGCTCAAATTAAGTGGCCGGACCTCCATTGAAACATCACACTTTTGTGCACTCAGAGTAACATTAACTCTACTTATTCCAGACAGAAAACCCAGTAGGACTGTCTGGGATTCACAAATGTTGTCCAACGGAAAAAATCCCAAAAAAAAGCACAACATGGCAGTACAGGCAGGCGGTGGGAGAAGTACAGTGGACTTGCAACGTTCTCAGAGGTTGCCGGTTCAAGTCCTAGACGGGGAACCGTTTCTGGATTCCTGACCAACGTACTGACCCAAATTTGATCCGGGAGATAATATCCACCTGTGTTCGAAGGAATCCAGGAAACAGAAATAAAGGCAGGCCATCTAAGACCCTGCGGATGGATGAACCTGCGGAAAGGCTGAACGTAAAGATAACTCAAACTGCCCCGGGGCGGCGGCCATACCGGTTGACGCGGCGGGGGCACTTGTCGGGCTTGATGTCCACCTCGTAGTGGTAGACGTCCATCTTGGGGATCTCCACCTCGAAGTAGTTGGCCAGCAGCTTGATGGGCTTGCCCACTGTCCCCATGCCAGGCCTCCGGGGGGCCTGGAACACCTGCTGGAGAGGTGGGGGGAAGGGCCCCATGGGCACTGCGGGGGGGGGGCATAGGGGAGGTCAGGGGTCGAGTGGGCGGGGTCAAAGAGCAGGCCACAGCCCCGGGGACAGGGGTGAGAGGGGGAAGGTGGGAGAGTGTGAGTTATTGGAAAGGAGGGATAAAAGAGGAGGAGGAGGAGGAGGAGGAGGGGAGAGGAGGAAGGAGGCGGGGGGAACAGGATGGATTAAGGGGGGAATTAATTAAAGTGGGGGAAGAGAAAAAGAAAGGATGGGCAGATCAGAGAGGGGGGAGGCGGAGGTGGAAAAGTAGTTTTGTGTGATGAGAGGAGGAAGGAAGGAAAAGAGAGAAAGAAAGCGTTAGAGAGAACGCCATTGTTTCCTCCACAAGGCCAACGCATCTGCCTGAGAGAGACAGTCACACAACAGCTTCCGTTCAAAATTTACGACAAGCAGATCGATATCGCACCTGCACAAGACTCGCAATTTACAACACAAGGCTGCCGTAAGCACTTTTATCATAATCACCATAACCGCTATTATTAGCTTTGAAGGCACCCCCCAGTCAGCCTGGGCCTTGGAGAATTACACTGAGAACTTACAACTACATAAAATCCAATACTGTGCCGTATTAACCAATAAACACAACCGTCTAAAATAATTTCCAGTATAATTCTTTATCGCAACCACGTCCACTGTGTGAACGCAGGAAATAAACAGTAATTGACCACGGATCTCATACAGGGAGGTTTCCATCACTTTAACAAGCAGTTTGTAACAAAGCCTTTCAAAATTACATTCTTTAAAATAATGTTGCCTTCCGACTGAACGGGGCCGGGTGCTTAATTTAACGTACAGGAAGTGAAATGGCTGAAGACGCGTTTGAGTGTGATGAACGCGCGTCGCAGGGCGGTGATGTTTTCCCTGTGAGATCACAGAGAGATGGTCTGCAAGCGGGTGTGTTTGCCAGCCCGTGGAAGTGCGATAGTCACATGGTGTCTGTTTTTGCGTTCGGGGGGCGAAAGGTCACGGTGACTTGGGCAGCAGCGGGGCAGGCAAAAGCTCCAAAAACCTGGAGCACCTCCAGATGCTGTGGAGGGGGGTGTCATCCCAGCCAGCCCCCCTCCATCGCCGCCCCTCCCCAGAGAACACTCCATCCGTCCCAACAAAGACCCCAGCTGCCCTCTCCTCTTACGGGCTGAGACAGGGGGAGAGAGAGAGCACACACACACACACATGCACACGCACGCACACACATGCATATACACACACACACTCGCATACACACATGCACACACACACGCTCACACATGCACACACCGACGCACGTACTCGCGCACACGTGCACACCAAAACAAGCACACATATACACACACACACACACACACAAAAACAGGAACACACACATGCACTCACACAAAAACACGCACACACACACACTCACACACAAAAACACGCAAAAACACACGCACACACACACACACATGCACGCTCGCAAGAAGGGAGCCCCCCAACATTCTCAGCCTCACCATGGAGACACCAAGGCAACGCTCATTGTCATGGAGATCTGGAAATCCGGGGTGTATGTTTTTGTGGGGGCTGGGGGGGTTCTTAAAACCTTGGCCTTATTCATCAACAATATTAACATTTCCCCACAAAGCCAGGCCTCGAGCGATCGATCCCCCTCACCCCTCAGCCCGCCTGGGAGCAGGGCCTGGGCCGAATATCAACATCCAGCAGCTACAGAGGTGAAGGACACACACACACACACACACACACACACATAAATACATACACACACACACACACACACACACACACACACACGCGCACACACACACACACACACACACATACACACTATAATCACTGACACACACACACACACACACACACACACACACACACAGAAGCGCAAACACAGCTGACCAAAAGAGCACACTGAAAGGCGTGGTCTCCACGCCTGGCGTCAGGGAGCCGCTGGGGGCGGGGGGACGCGCCCCCCCCCCCCCCCCCACCCCCCCCCAGGATCACAGACAAATCAAACGCACACAAACACCCCCATTCAGCACCCATTATCCCCAAAGGCAGATGGTGAGACAGGGAGGCCTGCAGCCAGTCATTCAGAGTTTACCACTGAGGCCCTACCAGACCCCATTAGTCATACAAACAGGACCTTACGCATTTATACCACAGCCCATCGGGATTCAGCTGTATTTACTACAACCTTACACATCTATACTAAACCCCGTCCTGATTCAGCTGTATTTACCACAACCTTACACCAAACCCCATCCTGATTCAGCCGTATTTACCACAACCTTACACATTTATACTAAACCCCGTCCTGATTCAGCCGTATTTACCACAACCTTACACATTTATACTAAACCCCGTCCTGATTCAGCCGTATTTACCACAACCTTACACATCTATACCAAACCCCATCCTGATTCAGCTGTATTTACCACAACCTTACACATTTATACTAAACCCCGTCCTGATTCAGCCGTATTTACCACAACCTTACACATTTATACCAAACCCCATCCTGATACAGACACATTCACCACAACCATACACATTTATACCACAGCCCATCGGGATTCAGCTGCATTTACTACAACCTTACACATCTATACTAAACCCCATCCTGACTCAGCCGTATTTACCACAACCTTACACATTTATACCAAACCCCATCCTGATACAGACACATTCACCACAACCATACACATTTACACCAAAGCCCATCCTGATTCAGCTGTATTTACAACTTCACACATTTATACCAAAGCCCATCCTGATACAGACACAATCGCCACAACCTTACACATTCATACCAAACCCCATCCTGATACAGACACATTCACCACAACCATACACATTCATACTAAACCCCATCCTGATACAGACACATTCACCACAACCTTACACATTTATACCAAACCCCATACAGCCATATTTACTACAACTTCACACATTTATACCAAAGCCCATTCTGATACGGACACATTCACCACAACCTTGCACATTTATACCAAACCCCATCCTGACTCAGCTGTATTTGCCACAACCTTACACATTTATACCAAACCCCATCCTGATAGAGGAATCTTCACTACACTTTACAAACCTATACCAAACCTTATTCTGATGTTGCTGTAACCACATTACTGAACAACTTTATGGTGCAACACCACCCCCATCCTGATATAGATGTGCTACCCTGACCTACTGTAACCCTCAAATTCAGCGCCGGGCTGGTCTAACTAACATCTTTTTAAACAGATCAAAAAACTAATTTAAAAAATCAATTCACCAAAGTTGTGAATGCGTCATAATGGATAAGGCATCCGATATGAGCGTATAAGAGCTCGAAGGCACACTGCTATGAATCTCTGATCTGAAGACACAGATTTGTAATTGTCCGCTTGCGGTTATGTGGGTAGAAAGATAGGAAGATAGTACTCGCACTTGTGAAATCTCAGGGAAAATGTTTCAGCCACACAGACACGTCAGATCAAGTGAATATCACCAATGCCTATATACTTATACAATAATGCATAATACATGAGCATTTGTGATAGTCTCCTTATTTGGAAAAGCCCAGTGAGCTCAAAAAATGGTGTCTATAAAACATCACATCCAGGATTAAAACAGCAATGTGTGGACATAATTTCACCTGCTCCTGTCCTCACTTAGTACCTGCAATTATTCTCTATGTGGGTACACTGTACTAAGTTGTGTGAAATGTGCTCATTAAATAGCCATTCGATTACGTGACAAGGCAAGCTGGCAAACAGCCAGTCAAACAGGAAAGGGTTTGGCTTTCAGTTTAACTGAGGGACAGGCTTATTTGGCTTCTTGGCTATAGCACAAAACACAAAAGCACATCACAGTTATTTGGGAGCAGCACCAAGGGCAGCGAACTCATCGCCAGTGGGTAATGGTTTTGAGTTCCATACATTTCCCAGCCAGTTTTGGACAGCTAGATGTCATCTCTCTCCTACGATGCACTCGTCTGGGTTCTATTGACTATTTTACACCCGGCTACACAGTACTACAGGGGAGCCAGTGACTATTCTACACCTTACATTCAACACAGTTTTATAGGAGAGCCAGAGACTATTTTACCCCCTACAGGTCACACACAATACTACAGGAGGCGCAGGGACTATTTTACACCCTACAGGCCACACACAGTACTACAGGAGGCGCAGTGACTATTTTACACCCTACAGGCCACACACAGTACTACAGAAGAGTTGACACAAATTGCAGTTGAGGCGCTGATAACTGATAACTGGCAGTCTGAGGGGACCTGGTTGAATTTAACCCTCCCCCTCCCGGGTGGGACTAGGCCCACCAAGTCCCATTAACATACAGCCCCAATTATAAATGGCCTGGGACACAGCATGGGTTTGAACCTGCAATATTTAGGCTATGTGGCCTGACTGCGAAAACAATAAGAGCCCATACCAAACACAGCCCTAAGTACCATGCACAAGTCCCACATCTTGGGTTTGAGTCCCAGGTACCAACTGTCTTACCCTTGAGGAAGATACCTGACCACAAATTTTTAAAGTAACAACCTGGCTGTGCATATACTGGCTAGGCCCAAACTGACTATGCCCATACGGACTGTGCCCATACAGACTGTGCCCATACTGACTGTGCCCAAACTGACTATGCCCAAACTGACTATGCCCATACGGACTGTGCCCATACTGACTATGCCCATACAGACTGTGCCCATACTGACTATACCCAAACTGACTGTGCCCGTACTGACTATACCCAAACTGACTATGCCCATACGGACTGTGCCCATACGGACTATACCCAAACTGACTATGCCCATACGGACTGTGCCCATACTGACTGTGCCATACAGAGAATGCCCATACTAACTGTGCCTATACTGACTGTGCTCATACTGACTATGCCCATACTGACTGTGCCCATACAGACGATGCCCATACTGACTATGCCCAAGTCCACAGCCAAACCAACGAGAGCCAGAAATGTAAGGGGGGGGTTTACATTCTCATGGACCATGTAGCAGCAACTGAACTTGACTCCAGAGATTTTGGATTTGAATCCCATGTTGGAAAAGAACTGTGGAAGCACCACTCTTGTACTCTTGTAAGCAAAAGAGTAATAAATTACATCAATCAGTGACATCACTTACGTCAGATGCACATGTAAACAAACACAAGAATGGAAGCACGTCCACAATTACTGACCATGACAACCACACACATCTGTGTGCACACGCAAGTGCAAGCACACACACACACACACACCTCAAAATGACTGACATGATCCTTAAAGACTGACTGTGTCCAAACAATCTTAGTGAGCCACTGTCCCAGCATACATACAACACAACACATAAAACTGCTGTCAATGCACAGCCAGTAGCAGCAGCGCCATGCACGATGGAACCTAACATTTTCTCATCATCAATTCCTGGCTGCACACATTATTATTATTATTATTATTCATAGTAATAATAATTTTAAGCATATCGACCACTGATATGGAAGCCTGCAACAGCACATGAGAATGCTATTTTAAAACATCAGCAGTGAAATAAATTTAGACGGACATACAGCAGCTGTCTTACTGAATATCATACATCTGGCGAGTTATGCAGCCACAGGATAAATTTACAGCTAACCAACATGCGAACATTGGAAACAAACTACAAACGACCATTACCAACCCATTTAGCCGGTTAGGCATAAGTGCTTACCCTGAGCACACAGTTCATTTGTTAATAACAGGATACAGCGCAATACTCGTTTAATAATAACGGTAGAAAGGAGACACTCGTGTTCGGGGGTGCGAGCGGTGAGAGCCCGGTTGTCTTAGAGGGTAGGTTGTCTCTCATGCCACCGCGTTTTGGGGTTCCCACGACCCCCCCGCCCCAGTCCCTGACCTCAAACATTGTCATTAATCTAAAGCCCCCGTCTATCGCCATCAATCTCCCCTTCAACCGTTCTGCACACCCACTCGGGCTGCTCGGATTGTTTCCGACTTACTTAGCTAGCCTCCCAATATCGACTTGGCAGCTGGCTAACTCGCTAAGCGAATCTTGCTATGATACACACGGCTGCGACAATCTTAACCGTGCAATCTTAACCGTGTCTGATAAGGTATCGAGCCACCTTGAGTGGATAGCGTGCAAGCTAACGACTGTAACAAACGTTTACCTTGCTAGCGACTATTCCAGATTCATTTCAATAAGCTCCATCGCTCACCTCGGAACATGAACCACCCCGTCCCAACTTGCACGGAGGGGTTGACTTACCGGTGCCAGAAGGTCCTGGTTCCATCCCATCCACTAAGCCACGCTGGTACTACAAAATCCAGGGCTTTATCGCCACAACGCCGGCGCTACAGTGCCACTTAGCTTCCCAGCCTCTTTGCCTCTCGGCGTGCAGCCTTCTCCGTCCTCGCTACGCCCCCCGCCCCCTAGCCCTGCTGGAGCCCCCAGATCCGCAGAGTTCTACCGCCAATAACCCCGGGACTGGTCCCTTCAAGTCCGCTCTCCAAACGGCTCCTGGCCGATGGCGTCCTTCCGTACCACTGCGTGCGCTTTCTGGGCTTCTTCGTCGGCCTGGCTAGGCGAATCGCCCGAGAAACAGTGCAGGCTCTCCGGTGTGTTGTGCTCCTGCTCGCCGTTCAGCCAGGACTTTCCAGCGGAACAAAAAGGGACAAAACCCCCACCAATTCGGAATCTTCTCTGCACACAGAGGCCTTTTTTGTAAGCGCCCCCTACTGGTAGGCGGGAGTTGTAAACGTGCGCAATTATTACGGAGTTCGCATTTTTCACAGAGTAGGCTTCAAAAACACATAGCAGCTTTGTCACCCGTCGTTCCAAGTTAAACTTACTTGAACATGAGTTAATGACACCCCCGTCGTCTTGAAGACGAACTGAGTCTGGATTTATCTCAATGACACTGACGATTGGTGTATTAACCTTAATATTATGACTATGTTTACCATTACAAATCACATTAGCCAGGTACCATTGCTCTCCAATACGTTCAAATTTTCTGCCCTCTGTGAATTTCAATTTCAGTTTCAGAATATTCAGGTAAGCATGGTTACAGTTCCCAGCTGCAAATTGTTACTCTAGCACATTATTCCAACAGATAAATATGCATTCATATCATTAAAAAATGTATTCTTATATAAGTAGATGTGTTGCTTTTTGTCACATTTTCACATACGTCCACACTGATCTGCTGATGGGCAGCCATTTGTTTCCCAGTGGTATTTCAAAGCAAATTATCATATTTGGCCTGGCAAACAGAGAGCTCCTACTATACGTGAGCAGGTCAATAAAACAGATTTTTTTTATTTTTATTTATTATTTATTTATTTATTTATTTATTTTATTTATTTTTTTATTTTTTATTTTTTTTTAATTTATTTATTGACAACCAATCTCATCAATCACGAGCCATGTGGTCATGGCTGGTGGGCAGGAGGCTATGGACATTATAACCACCTCCATTGGGATCGGCAGGTTCGAGGCCAGGTTCTTCCATACTGCCTTTGAGGAGGCGTTTGGGTGGGAGAAAGGGCACTTTGGCCCCATCAATTTTGTGGCATTTTGTCCTGATGGAAAAAGCCACAGCCGCGGTGGAGAAGATGGCCATGTCAGACCACATTACTTTAGTCCACAGGACTCCGACTTTGAACGGGAAGCCTAAGGAACAGCAGCAAAGTCGGCACAAAATGCTGCAATAATTTTTAAAAAGGGTCTTAGAAACAATATTCAGGACCCAGGAAATCTTCTTCAGTTCTTTCAGTTTCGCACAAACATCAGTTGGATCGAAAGATTGTGTTGGAGGACACCTCCAGACTCCAGGAGGCCTACACTTAGTATAAAATGGCTTATAGTGAATGCTCTAATACTAAGCCTTAAGCACTTGATATTTTAGCGTGCTACTTTGAAAGGGCTTCAGGAATGCTGTAGGTGATGAAAAATAGGTCCTAGAGAATACTCTAGAACTAACATGTTACACCTTTATGAGAATTTGTTTGTAAAACATTTTGCTCCAAAAATATATATATATATATTTTACCTCTGCACTCTCAAAGCGGTTTTGCTGCCACCTGGTGGAGCAATGTGTATGCGCACACAGGCATGCCCTCACACACACATAGACTTAGAATTTACTTAAACAAATATAATTCAAGATTGATATTCTGATTAAAATATTTACAGTAATAGAAACAGTACGCATTCCAGCTAGCCAAACATCGTTTTTTTTTTTTGAGAAAGCGAGAACGCTAAAGTCCTCCTTTTTATTTGAAAGGGACAATGGACAGTTAGTAACTGCGCAAGAATTAGCTTGATAGCTAAATTTAATCTGTAGTCCCTTGGCAGGTAAATCTATATGAGATGTCTGTTAATAATAGAGAATCTCGCACAATTGCGTGTGACTGCAGAAATGTAAATATTCGGGTGAATGATACATCCAAGAATTTTAAGAACGATAAATGCATTTGGCTGCAATTCACAAATTGCCCAACGTCTACAGTTTTGTTTCCAAACTAAACAGAAGGATGATTCAAACAGCAGTCACCAAAAGTGCTGTTTGTGAATAAGAAAAAAAACATGTCATTACTCTTCTCTGGTTTATACAGATGCATGACGTGTTGTGTCCATTCCATACTAATCTATTAGAGACCCCGCAGGGGTCAACAAGAAGGAGTGCCAGCTGACCCTAACCACGACAGTGGTTCGGCCCAGTTGATGTCACACACCCCATCCGGCCAGTACCCTAAACAAGTCTTATCTGGATTGAAGAATCTTGCTTATCAACAACAAACGGTACAGCTTGATTATTTATTGATATTGCTGCAACACTTTCTCTAAATGATTTTACAGCCATCTGTTCTCTGTGGAAACTTGCTTATCAGAAATAATGTTTCATGGCCAGAAGCCACCATCATGTCCTTTGTTCCTGCTGTGTAGTTGAAAAGGCAAGTGATGGGCTTGGCTGGGATTGGAACAATAGAATAGAATGGGAGACCTCAAGGAGGGAAAAAAAGTTGCTTCTGGAACTGCCATTGGTGGGCTAGTAGGGGGCGATCTTTCCTCTGGTCAAATAAACCCCAATCGCCCAGCAAAGGGACAAGGACAGTGGTCACTGTGGTCATGAAAAAGCCCATGACCCTCACTGCAAACAGAACAGCATTCCCTGGTGCCCTGGCTAAAAACTGACAAAAAAATTGTTAGCTCCCTTCTGGCGCAAAATGGCTGCTGTGCATCACCCAGGTGCGTGCTACTTCTAGGTGGTGGATGAGATGAGTCTCCCCCGTATCACTGTAAATCGCTTTGAGTTGCCAGCCAGTGAGAAAAGCGCTACACAAATGTAAGGAATGATAATAATAACTAGACAATTCCTGCAGAAATTGTGAAGTGTGGTTGTCGCCAACGCAAAGTCGACTTTGTGCTGAACAGAGCGAACAGTTTCTGTGGTATAAGCAGAGACAGAGTATTGTGTACATGCTATAACATCACGGCAACGAGTTTATTTGTGACACATAGCCTATTGTGGGAAATAAATATACATGTACTCAAAAAACACAAGCCCATTGCATTGGGAAAGATATGTAGTTAGAGAGCACAGGCCCAGTGTATATGGGAAAGGAATGTATTAATGAACACCAACTGTCTCCTCCCTGACGTATCATCCGGCTAGCAAAAGAGGAAGGATGCAGGTGGACCAAGGTCGACCTTAGCCATAAGATTAACAACCGGCAGCAGGAAAGCGCTTCATACTAAAATAGGTGCGATTAGAACAAACACGTAATACACACATAATTTCTGCCCTGCGAATTAAGCTGTATACAAGCATATCTGTGGAACTAACGGAAGCTTCTGCCTTTTCGGGAAAATGTGTTGTCAGAATATGTGATTTATGATAGAAGGGGGAGGGAGATTCAAGTGGGAGATGAGCACTATCATTTTTAAAAAATAAGGAAGGAAGGGGCTGATAAATAATGGTGTCCGAGAATTGGGAAATAATGGAGTCTGAAAAATGAGAAACAATGATGTGTGGGAAAAGAGTAAAGTAAAATGATGTAAGCATGAGGGACAGTCTAAGCTTGAGCTCCACAACAGGAGGAGCTAAGATAGGATAAAAGGGAGTGTTCGGCCCCAGGGGAGGGGAGTATGTCTTGTATGTCTTGTATGTCTCGTATGTCTCGTATGTCTGTGTGTGTGTGTGTGCGTCTTATGTGTTTTCTGTGAAGTGTCTTGTGGAATGCTTTGAGACAGTTTGTATTGATATATGCAGATCAGCCCGGGTTCTTGCATGTTACCTTGGAATTACCTGCAATAAATCCAGTTGCATCAGACTCTGTGAAGTGTATATTTTGAAGAAGTATTCAACAGTGTGAGGAGAACACCCAGCTCTTCTGACCCAGGCTGGGTCCTGTTTTTCCCCACACTATATTCAGAGCTTAATTATCCTTTCATCAAAACTTGAGATCTCAGTGTTTTACTTGCGGTATGCGTTGACGAGTGACGGCGAATCATAAAGCTAGCTCGCATGTTCAGAGGGTCTTGGAAAAACCCTACGTCTACACTGTGTGATCGCACCATTTAAAAAAAGCAAGACAGGCCTAGGGAGATTAATTTGATTGACGTATGATTTTGCGCGAATTTCAGCTCATTTTAACCACACAACTAAAAACATTTATTTGGGCTGTAATTCAGAGTCTAATCTGTTATCTCTGAGACCAACTCATAGACAGAGAGCCTATTACGTGTTTGTCAGGAATCCTGCCTGATTCTCCTTGTGTTCCGTTTTAGTTTTGTTTATTTTTTATTTTCTTGTGTGTATTTATTTTTATTTTCAGTTTACTTGTTTTCGCTTGCGGTTGTGTTTTCTGTGTTCGTGTGCTTGGGTGTGCGTTTGTTATTGTTTTTCCCCCTTAGGTTCCTGGTTCCTGTCCACGCCCACGCCCCGCCCCAGTTCCACCGGTTTCCGCATCTGCAATCAAGCCTCCACTTACCTTCCTCACCTGCATCCCATCTTCACTCATTGGCGTTGCTATTTAGTTTCTGTGTGCACCTTTTTTCTTTGCCAGATCGTGCCTCTGATTTTTCGAGTAGCCTTTCCAGCCTTGTTTAGTGTTTTTGTCCTTCCTGGTTTTTGACTTGTTTGCTTGTTTGTTTCCGACCTCGAGTTTAGCCTGCCCGTGTTATTCCTTGCCTTGGTATTTTGACTCTTGCCTGTTTAATTCGACCTGCCCCCCGGTTCCCGTTTTTGTGCCTCTGCCCTGTCTACCTGATTTCCCGGATTTTGACCCCTGCCTATATTTGATTAAGAGACTGCTTCTGATTCTGTGCTTCGCAAAATAAATCGCATCTTCTACTAACTCTGGTCCGCTTCTGAGTCCCACCCCAGACCCTGACAGTGTTAGCCGAGCCGAATTTCCAAGAACGAAAATGAGGCGAGAAATATGTGTTACAATTGTTGCATTTTAACTCATTTTAAATACAGCTTCTGTGAATAAGTAAACTGGCTTGATCTACACTTCATCGATCCAACAGGTGATATAATAAGCTTTCTAACTATGTATAATATGTCAATTTTTACTCTTGTAACACCGTTTAATATCCCAGCGTATTGGAAACTTTGGCATTAGGCATTCAGTGTGTTGTAGCGGGGAAAGCAACGCTTTCTCACCCCGCTGCAACAGAAGCTAGTAGTGCTGGCTACCAGCCGATACTTATTCACAGAAGCTGTATTTAAAATGAGTTAAAATGCAACAATTTTAACACATATTTTCTCGCCTCATTTTCTTTCTTGGAAATTCGGCTCGGCTCGGCTCTGAACATGCGAGCTATATTTATGATTCGCCGTCACTCGTTACCGCATACCCAAGTAAAACACTGAGATCTCAAGTTTTGATGAAAGGATAATTTAGCTCTGAATATATGTGTCGCAAATAAACTCGTTGCCCTTATGGTATAGCACGTACACAATACTCTGTCTCTGCTTATACTGCAGAAACTGTTCGCTCTGTTCAGCACAAAGTCGACTTTGCGTTGGCGGCAACCACACTTCACAATTTCTGCAGGAATTGTCCAGTTCTTATTCTTATTGTTGCAGTTGTTGTTAGGGGTTTATCATTTATTCATTTTTGTTCCAACATTGACTTACCAATAACTTAACTTTTTCAATCAGGCTTCCACTAATAGGGCATTATTATAAACCACTTTTTTCCTTATGCAAAAAAGTACAATTATTATTGTCCGATTGATTTAAAGTGACGATCTCGAAGATTTCAGTTCCGTTCTCTATGGCGGTGCCAATGGCGAGAAGCGGTAATTGCAGGTGTGTTTTTGGACCTCACTTCCCATAGACCAAACCTGACCCAACCAGTGTCGCCTATGGGACGTCAGTCAGTTGGCACGCCAACTACAACACTTCCTATTTACTGAATAAAAAATGGTTGTTATACAACAACGCTATGTACATACTCATTCGTTGTCTAACATTAGGCTAACTCAAGATGTCTTTACACTGCCGAGCCGAGTTAAAAGGCCGTAGCAAACCTGGGATAGAATTAGTGATGATCAATTTCCACAAACGTTCTTTATCCACCTTTTGCCCGGTATGAACATCTTTACACTGCAGAGAAGAATTTGCGGGATTCGCTGTGGCTCGTGCAATTACGTAACTCGTGCACAGTAAGCAGTCTTTTTCGTGAATGATTGTTGTGTGGTATTTTTGAAACAACTGCCTTGCAAAATGTTACCCCTGGTGTTACCCCTGGTGTTTCTGGTTTTGCTAGCTGTTCGAGAATAAAGCTGAGCTGGGTGTTAAATTAGCAATCAGAACAAGAAGAATAAAACAAAAACAAAGGAGATTTCATCAAAAAGGGCATAAAGGCTGAAGGAACATAGGAAGCGTAATAAAATATTAACAATGCTAATCCACACTGCCGTATTCTTTTATTTAGTTTTCTCCTGCATGACGTCTGCTCCACATACCCCGGCTTTATTCCGATCATTATAATATATTGATTAACTCGATGGCAATGTAAATAACGGTAACGTTAAGGCCAGTTCAGATCAATGATTCGCAACGAGGCGAAACGGTTTTAGAATGTTGTAGAGAAAATTGCAGCGGTGTGAACTGGTTAGTAGCAGAGCCGTTGCCTGCCCTGAGGTTTTAAAAGACTCTTTGGCTTTAGGGCACACAGGAAACAATGTAATCAGTATGCCATTTCTCAACACTTTATTAAATCTGACCTAGTATCTTTTGCATTTTACAGGGTATAACCAGTCATTAAAGTGGTTACGTATGTTTGTTTTTCAGCTTATCGGATTTTAAACTCATTTCAGTTAACCCTGTCAGACCCAGTGTTGCACAAATGCAACACTTCTTTTCAGAAACATATTTGGCGTGAAACATTTTCTACTGTTAGTCAGAATGTGTATGAGAATAAGTACACACAACATCGGCTTGAAAGCACACAAATGTCTGGGTTTCACAGGGTGTAAAATGAGCTGTGATGAGCAAGAGAGTTTATCGGGTTATTAGAAATTACATTTTGGACCAAATAAATAAACACACCGTGGAAGTCCTTTAACACTGGAAGTAACTCATTGTGTGTTACTTCCAGTGTGGAAGTAACACCCATTTCCACCCATCTCTGTAGGCCTATGTAAATTCCTAGAGACAATGTGCCTGTTGTTCCAAATAGGAGTTCTGTCAGGAGAGAAATTAAGATTATACAAAAACTTTCAGAATAGCAGCATAAAATCACATTTTAAAATAGGCCCAATGCCTCCCATTTTCTTGAAAACACCATTGGCCATGCAAAACCATAAAAATTTTAGTTATTAACCAAATGATTTTCATGTGTGTCATTAAGGCATTGAAAATCAATGGAACAATGGCTTGTGAGCCACCAAGTCTATAATCTTTAATTAATTCTGCTTTTCTTATACAATGATTTTTTTTCCTTCACCTGATAAAATTTAAGTTGAACTGGTTGACCGATTTGATGGCTCTATTAGGGGCCGAAAAGTGAAGAGTCAGGTTAGATACACATTGACAAAAGCTCTCTTTGCACAGACCATAAATACCATGTAAAAGGCAATAAACGAATGTCAGTGTAAATCATTTTTTCCAGCTCTGATTTATCTTTTTAACCGATATAGCAGGGTACAGATGGCCAAAGATTCCACTTTGGTTAGGTAGATTCGACTTATCATGAGTTCTGACCGGCTCATTCACAGTGACGGAATAACAACTGTGTCCATTGGGACAGTACAAACAAAGCCTTAGATACTGTAGATTAAAATACATGAAGACAGCTCTTAAATAGATTCACAGTGCTCCACTGTTAAACTCTCCATTGTAAGCTTAGCTTCTGTTCTTCAAACTTCGTTTCCAAGAAACCCTGTTTTTACTGATGTTATTTTTGCTTTCTGATTCACACTGCACATACTTCTCTTTTGTTTCATAATAAAAGAAGCAGCAAGTTTCTTCTCTGTTGTCATCCATTAAAATTGCACAACATTTTAACAACCACAATAAATATGTATTTGGACACAGGCAAGATAAAGATATGCACTAAGTTAATGCAATACTTCCAGTGACAGTAAAACCATAGACTGCTAGAGATGAGAGAACTGGAAGATTCTCCATCCCAGTTGTGGAAACAAACAGTTGAAGCATGCCAAAACCCAGATGACTCACAACACACCCCAGAAACAAGGGGGCTTATTCAGTTGGTAGAATGTTGTGATAAATTTAGAAAAGTTCCGTTTTATCTAACAGGAAGTTCACCCTGAACAGTGTTCTTCATTTTATAGGCTCCTCAGAGATGGTTTGTGGGTGTGTTGTGGGGGGGTGGGGTAACGTACAGTAATGAGTTCAAGTACGTAATTGGCCATGGCCTCACCCTGTGGGACTGTTGGCCACAGTCAACTTTGGCACAGTTTGGATTCAATACCAGGCCATAGGGCCCATCCACACACTTCAACATGGCCTTAGGAGGTCGAGCCATCCAGCAACCCTAAAAACTATTTTTAAAAATATGTATTTTTGGTTAAATCTCCCATTAAATGTCATCAAGGCCCATCACCGCAGAATAAGAAGCAACAAAACCGCTCAGCTCATTTACTCTAGTTATTTGGTTATCTCATATTGTAGGCCAGTGTGATTGGCTGGATCCTGACAGAGCATGCATGCCCTGCTTTGTAGTCCAATCTGGGCAAAAACCAAACAAAGCTATGGCGTTGGAAGTGCCAGCCGCGCTGTTAAAATTGATCTGGGATCGCGCACTTCAGGTCCGGGCTGTGAATCCTCTCCCACATAACCAGGATCTCGTAAGTCTGGAAACTGTGAACCAGGAAAAGGTCCCGGGAAAGGCAGGGGTCCATGGCGTAGATTAAGTTGGGCTTGGCGTTCTCGCCCACAGCCAGAAAGCCGAAGTGGTCCGTTGGTGGCAGCCCCGCCTTTTCCAAGCACATGCCTATGTAGGCGTCGTCTATGGGCATCACAGGCACGGCGGACGACATGTTGTGCACGACCCAGGCCGTGTATCCGGACATGAGGAACCCACCGCCGGTGCAGTATGGCGGGAAGGTCTTGGCCGCGTACACCTGAGTGGGGATGTAGTACTTGCTGCCGGCCCACCTGACGGGCTTGGTTTCGCGGAGCACCTGCCCCACGTACAGGTGCGGAGGGGTGCCGGGCGCGTCCCGGGCCTGCAGGTACCGCACCATGTTGTCGGTGTTGGCGAAGACGTCGTCGTCGCCGAGGAAGACGTAGCGGGCGCGCGGACACCGCTCCCGCACCCAGTCCAGGAACAGCAGCTGCTTCAGCGTCAGGTTGAAGAAGGACTCCAGGAAGTCCCACTGCAGGATGTCGCCGTGGCGACGGTTCTCCAGCCGCAGGAGCTCGTCGGTGCGCCAGCGCCGCTCGGCGCCGGGCCGGTCCGCCGTCCCCGCCAGGAAGACCCGCCGGACGCCGGCGCCGTTCTGCCGCTGCTCCGCCGCCCACGTCCGCCGCAGGACCGCCCGCCGGTCGAAGCTCCCCGGCGACGTCTTGATCGCCACCAGCAGGAAGACGCCGGCCGAGTCCTCCGGCGCCCGGCCGCACTTCCCCGGCGCGTCCTGCAGGAGGCGGAAGCGGCGGCAGTGCCTGTACAGCAGGAAGTCCTGAAGGTGGGGCTTCAGCTGGGAGAACCCCCCGACGTCCCTCGCCGAGCTGTCCTGCGAGCACGTGTACGCGGTCGGCCGGTTCCCGCGCCCCCCGCCCCCTCCCGCCCGTCCCTGTCGCGGCTCGCTGGTCGCTGGGCCGGCTCGTGGGACGCGGCGCCCGCGCGCGCCTGACCTCCGGAAGTACGGGGTGAGGTCAACTTTAGTGAACAGCGCCAAGGCGCACAGCGACACGACAAAGCAGAGGGGAATCGCTCTGAGGCCACACACAACACGTGTCATGACTACTCCTGTGTGTGTGTGTGTGTGTGTGAGAGAGAGAATGAGAGTGAGAGAGAGAGAGAGAGAGAAAAAGTAAAGATGGACAAAAAGATAGTTAGTTAACAAGATAGTTAATTTTTATGAACAAAAATGGAAAAAAACCTGAGCTCACCAGTGCTCTCTTTCTTCTTTATGATGTTCCAAACAATTGATTTTTGGTTACCCAGTGATTTGGCCTATGTCTGTGACTATCTTCTTCTTTTGTCTCAGACTCAAAATGGTTTCCTTGACTTCCACTGTCACAACTCTGGTACTCATGGTGACAAACGCTAATAACAGACTCCAAAGGCAATCAAACCTAGACAATGAACGCTCTCTTATATCTGCACTTAAGGAAGCAGTTGGACGCACCCGACTAATCAGAAACATCTGTGACACCATTTGTCCCAAACATTATGATTCCCTGAAATGGGGGGACTGTTTATAAAAAAGTGCCGTAATTTCTTTAAATAAAAGCTGAGAGAGTGCACTTTAACCACATGTGAATTGTTTGATCACAAATCTTAAGTTGTACAATGCAGAGCTAAATCAAGAATAAAATGCGTCATTGTCCCAAACAATATGGAGCACACCTTATCGGAGCTGTTTTCATCTGTAAAAACGCATTCGGAACAGCTATTCTCTTGACCAGGAGTAGTATTACGTGGCTATCAGTAATTTGAAATAAAGCATACAAGACCCGCTGAAATGCAAATAATTTCTTCATTTTAGTTTTGTGTTCATATTACATTTATTACATATTACATTTTTCCAAAAAAAAGAAGAAATTGTTGCAAAATATTGCATTAATCATCAAATTATTTTTTATAAAAGCAGTGTTTCCATAATTTGCGCCAGTACTATATATATATATATATATATATATATATTACAGAAACAGCTATATAACAATTAATAAACAAATATCACTTTACCTCTGAGTGTGTGGCCGAATAAAACGTCCTCAACCCGTCAGCATGAACTTGTCAACAGAACATCAAAAGGTTTCATCGACACTTCAAAGAGTCGAAGCAAGTAACGATCCACGCTACTGTCCGTTATTTAGTGGAGCTCCGAATTTCCTTGTATGTCGTTCAGCTCTTTGAAATCACCTCCCTCACATGCAGTCTGGGTGTGACTTATTGCAATATATTTGCCCTCGTCAATATCGCTGGCAAAAACTATGACTGTAAATAATACTGCTAATATGCATTGCATTACTATTTAGCTGAAGTTAATGCTTACCAGAAGTATTCTAGCCCCGACCCCAAGGTACGAAGTTAAAATGTACCCGTAAGGTATTTCTGAGCAAATGAAAAAGTTGCGAGATTCTGTTATGAAAAGGAGGTGAGACGGGGCACAACGTCAAAACTCTATGATGTGTCTTATGCAGATAAAGCCATTTTGGAGGGTTCAGTTTGTTTCTGATAAGTGCTTTCTGAGTTCGTGAACTGTTGTCCTGTAAGGCATTGAACACTCAGTTCCGCCCCTGATTCCCCTCCGTTTATGAGCCACTTCACGCTTCCCATATGTCTTCAGCCGCGTATTCCTGTTCTCGTGAATAAAACGTAACTCCTTCACCAAGCAAAACGGGCGGGTTCAAGTTTGCGTTTGTTTGATCTGTCCGGGTTATTGGGGGAATAGTCTGAAGGCTTGGCCTCTCTGTACTTTCACCCTGTGTAATTTTGGGTGGGCCTCACATGCAAAAATTTGACAACCCCTGCTCAACACCTGTTCTGGGACATTACTAAATGCCTACCAAGTGAAAAACTTTCTCGACCAAACACACTGGACACACACTTTTGGCCTCTGAAATTTGAACCATTCTTGCGACTCTTGCGACTCTATGTTTTGAGCCAGGATTATAGTGCCTGACAGGAGAGATGTTCACTCAATGAAGTGATGTTATAAAGAAATATTAAAGGAATAGTTCCCTTTTTGGGGTGTATGATATCATTTCAGTTTTTGCGTATGATTTGGCTATACAACCTGCTTTGGAGTTACTTGAAGGGCATTTTCTCTCTTTAGACTATAAACCCCAGCATTCACCAGCATTTGCTATAACGCTTTTATGAAATCCATGGCATCATCATCGGTGTTGTGAAGTGTTGTACATTTTCAAAATACTTCTATTTCATGCCATGGAGGCAATCAAGCCTGACAAAAGCCATGCATTTACTTGTACTTGCACAAAATATTAGTGCTTCATACAAGGGAGGCAAGAGACCACTATATATCGGATGAATTTATCAAGCATTGGGGACATAATTGACTTAATTTGCCATCAGTATAATTGTTGAAACCCAGCCAAATTTGGCAATGATTTCTGATGATTATTTTATATAATAATTACAATATATTACTCATGCCCACTTCATACCACAGTTAAACCTACGCCACATAGCCTACTGGCTAATTGTTATAGGAGAAACTATCTGTTATATCTACAGTTATTCGAACACCTTAGTACAAACATGACTTGTTAATTATGACAAAGATGTTGAAATCAGTGATATATTGTAAGAGTGATATTGATATTTCACATTTAGATTCTCTGCATTTCTAACTAGCAGCACGGTAGAAAGGTAGAAAAAAATACCTTTACGCATACATTTTACTCCAGAAACGTAATTAACATGATGATGATAACGAAAGAGCATTTTTAAATGTCAAAAGTTTTAAAACAAATTGAGTTGCGTTTCTCGAATTCTGACTTTTATTTTGAACCATTTCCGAGTTATCCGCCTTCTCGCATTCGCTCGTGTCCCACTTGTAGCAGTGGAATTTTTTTTTTTAAGTTTATAATCTTTTCCATTGACGATCTTTGCTGCGAGTAAGCAACCGGAAGCCATGTTGGCGAGTTCTTTTTACGTCAGAGAAGAAGTACAGATTTTTTTAGAGAGCCAGATAGGCTACTCTACTCCTCAACATGAGACGTATCCTCAGTTTGACTACACACATTATTTGTTGCAGTCATATAATTTATATTTAAAATAACAGACAAACCTAAAATCTAGTAAATCACCGTATCGAACTCATCTGGTCGATGTGTAGTGTATGAGGACCTTTCTCTTCAGTGAAAACGAGTTTGGGCTGGTTTGAATTATTACCGTTCTAGATTATCTAGGTTCTTTCGTCGAATGTTATAAAAAACGTAAACTCAAAGTCAATAAAAGTTAGTTTCCCCAAAATACAACAGGCATCTAGACTAAGCTCTCACAGTTTTTGGTTAGCGCAGTTTATACGGCACAGTGAAACATTATTTTCAATATCGAGGATCTGTGAGAGAAGTCGCCTTTCTAAAGACGTCACGTATTCTACACGGAAGAGGACGTCATCTTACAATAATCTGTGTGAGTTGGAACATAACGTTTTCTTTTAAACATTAATGAAAAATGTGTTCTTCGGTGTCAATAACTCTTTGACATTTTAAAACACTTCATATCAATGCAATATCGCTCGATATAATTGCAGATTCCTTTTTTAGAGCTGTCTCGCAAGTCAGCCTTAGTTAAACTGTCATTCAATTCAGCCAGTATAGCTAGATGTACAATTTGCCTTGCAATAAATTTAGCGTGCAATTGTCGTTACCTGGAATTTTAACCATAACGAATATCTGTCCGAGGCCCAGCATATCACTTGGACGGATTTACGTCCGTCATTATGTAGTGGTGTTGTGTTTTTATAGCTGACAGCGATCACTGCCGGATATCTTGAGCTGGTAATGTCATAATTCGAAGTTTCACATTGATTTCTGTGCAACGCTTTGTGCGGACTATTTTTCTCCTGTTAAGAATGGTTAATCGGTATGGTTAGACTACTTTACTGTTTCGGACTAGAACCGTTTGAATTACGTACAACATACGTGTGCCGCATGTTGTTAATTGCTTTTCTGGCCTCTGTCACGATTTCTTGGCTATTTTCCGAAAAGGGTGAGATTTTGCTTGTGCCTTCATTTTGGTTCACAGATTGATACTTTTTTTTAGATCACACTGCGATTTGGAATGAGTCTGGATAGGTTGTAAAAATAACGTTTTATCGTCTGAATAGATTACAGAACCGCAAGATGTCATGGATACGCGAAGGGGAACTGAGTCTTATCGAGAGGCTCTCTGCTAATATATTGAAGGTAATATCAGTTTTTAACAATTCGTTTTTGTGCGTCTTATAGTAAGATTGTCTGTAATGGTTTCTCATCTTCCTAGAGCAATATCTGAGTGAACTCTACCCAATTCCATTTAACTCAGGGTATGTTATGAAATTTAAGTTAAGCGATCGCATAGGTTATTTTATTTCTATGCTCGCTTTTGAGTTTATTTTGAGGTAATATTTAGTCTTATTAACTGTATTGTTTGTTTATGATTAGCTTGTTTTGACCATCTTTGATATACAGTCAAGGCAGGCAGCCAATAATATGGCAACTAAAAATAACTTGTAGTTTGTCACTCAGACATTTTTTCAGTATTCTGATTTTCTCCGTCTCAGTTTGTAGTTTAGTGGAAGTCAGTTGTTATCAGTCCAGCTTGACCTTTGTAATTCATTGACTCCCTTGGTGCCGATCTCCGTCTCGCAGGCCGGGCCGATGCCCAAACATGTGGCCTTCATCATGGATGGAAACCGGCGGTACGCTCGCAAGCGGCACGTGGAAAGGCAGGAGGGACACACACAGGGCTTTGACAAGCTGGCAGAGGTGAGAAGTGGCATCATGCCACCTGTGTGTGCTGTTAGTGGTGTGCTCAATAATAATAACAATAATAATAATAAAATACCTATAATAATAACAATATTAACAACAATAATAATAACAATAGTAATAATAAATATAGCTGCAAGCAGTAATTAAGGGGGCCACACACTTAGTCGGAAATACATATGTGAATGCAAAAAAGATGCAACGCCATATTCCTAATGAGGTGCTTAGTCAGCCTAACCAGTTTCAAGTGCATACGAGGCCAAACGGGGCAGGAGTTGTGCCCTTTCAAATTTCGTATTTTCAGTTGTGCACAATAGTGCCACCAAGTGTCCAAGCTGCGCCAAAATCCCTCCGTCTGCAATGCACGCAGCCTTCGACAACCGTGCAAGGTTTTGTGAATAGTTGTCAGACACACTTGAATGAAAAATTATCAGAAATTTCAATGTAAATGAGAACAGCAATTATCAGAAATTACTAGAAAAGGGAAAGAGAAATGAGCAGAACCTTGAAAGCTATGACAATAACTCCTACAAATACAATAGTGTTGCTGCAGCTTTGCTGCTTGGTCCGCTAAAGACAAATTTAGTGTAGCTTTGCAGTGCTAAACCAATTCTGTTCTGTTAGCTTGTATTTTACTCTGGGACACAGCTGCCTCTCCCCTGAGCAAGGCACTAAACCTGGCCCACTTCAGTAAATATCCAGCTGTATAAAAGGGGAGTGATCTAAATTGTAGCACTGCAATGGGACCTGGAATGACTTGGGCTGCTATGCATTGAAAAAGGCATCTACAAGACAAACAATAACAGTGTGACAGAAATGTCAGTGTTGGCAGTTGACAGTGCATTTTTCTGTGACCTATTTATTTTCTCGTGCTACGTTTATCTCATTTCTACTAGATTTTATTTCTCAGTCTTGTGTACTATTTGTGTTTATTTTCCTTTTATGTTTTGATGTTTAAACTTGGCTCCACAATGAATTGCCCCTCAGGGACGATAAAGATTGGCTGATTACCTGATTGATTGATTGACAGACGCTGCGTTGGTGCCTGAACCTGGACATCAGGGAGGTGACGGTGTACGCCTTCAGCATTGAGAACTTCAAGCGCTCGAAGGAGGAGGTGGACGGGCTGATGGAGCTGGCCAGGCAGAAGTTCGCTCGGCTGCTGGAGGAGCAGTGAGTGGCAGCCATTTAAAAAATGTCAGGGGGTTAGCGATATTTTATCCTTTGAGTAGGTTTTTTGCAGTGTTTCTTCTCAGAATTCCAAGTCAGTGTTCTAGAACGCGATTGCTTTCCATTGTGACTAGTGATTACATCAGCATTCAAACGTTCGGTTTAGAATGTTTCAATCACACATTTGTGATCTTGCTCCTTACCGGTTTTTTTTTTTTTTTTTAAACCAAAGGAATGGACATTTTGCTCTCAGTGCGCTATACTTCGAGCCTTTCTCCAAATCTTACTGGATTACATTGCGCTCATTTCGCAGACAGTCTTGTTCAGAGCGATGTTCAATGGAAGAGAACACGAACACAAACACATCCGCCTGAGTTGTATGAGCAACAGTGCCCCCCGGGCCAGCGCGTCTTGCGTTTAACATCATTAAATCTCTAAATATAACTTAACTTATGCTAAAATAGAACCATAATATACCCTGATAAATCATAGGCTTATACATTTAGGGTTTTATAAAACCATAATTTGTGCTGTAACGGTCCGGAATAAATGACATAAGCAAACAGTGCCATTGGGTGGGAATAGGAACAGAGCCAAGATGCAATGTGAATAGGTGGGTTTTTACTAGAAGCTGGGGAGGACTTTTACTTCCTGAACCTGGATTTTCCAGTTGCCGGTTGGCAGATCTGAATACAGAGAGCGCCCCTCTGCTGGGAATCGAACCCAGAACCTTCCGGTTATTTGCCCGATTCCCTCACCGTTACGGTGCGTGGTAGTGAACAACGCTGAACGTGTTGAAGTGTCGTCTGCCTCCCTCCTCACAGGGAGAACCTCGAGAAGCACGGGGTGCGGATCCGAGTGCTGGGGGACCTGGCGCTGCTCCCGCTGGACCTGCAGCAGGTTATCGCCAAGGCCGTGGTCTCCACCAGGGGGCACAACAAGTAGGCACTTCCATTACATTACATTACATTGCAGGCATTTGCAGATGCTGATGCAGAAGCAGGTGCTGTTATCCAGAGCGACTTACATTGCATCCATTTATACAGTTGCCTATATACTGAAGAAATGAATTATACTGAAGCAGGTTAAGTACCTTGCTCATGGGTACAACGGCAGTGTCCTGACTGGGAATTGAACCTGTGACCTTTAGGTTACAAGACCGGGTCCTTACCCATTATACTACCACTGCAGCCCCACTTTCTCCTTCTAACTGAGCCCGTCCAATGTGGCCTGACCGGTGCTTGCTGATCTCTCTGCAGGATGTTTCTTTGACATTTTGTCCATTGTCTGTAATGTTTCACTGCCAGATAGTTGATATTGATGTCGTCCTGCGTGTTGAATATCTGAACTGAAATTATAACGTTGGTGTCAGTGTCTCGGTCCATTTCAAGGGCCAATGCTGGTATTTAGTTACCAGTATCAGTAAAAAAAAAAAAAAAAGATTAGATTGTTAACTTTGACTGTGCTATCTCAATGAAAGGTTGTCCTTGACAGACTGTCATTGGCTCAGTCTGAAGATGGCCCGTGCCTCCACCTTTGAGGAAGTGAATGACTGCATGACAAACGGAATGGCTAAAGTAATGTGACTAATGTTGATGAGTGTAGCATTAAAGGGGCAGTTCACCCATAAATTAAATAAAGCTGTGTTTTCCACTTGACACTGCGGCCCAGAACACTGCTGTCAAGTCTTTGCGTGGATGTACCGTTGGCATACCTCTGTAGAAAGTAGTTTTCTATGAAACCTTGCACAACAAGGTCTGTGGATGCTTGTGAGTAACCGTGTCATCATATTTGGAAAGAGACGTTGCTGCTGAGTTTTTCGAAAGTAAATATTTGCTGCTTTGAGAACCAAGGTCCATTGTATCTGGGTGAGCTGCAGCAGTAGTCTCAGTGAGACTACCTGGATGGATAGGCAGCACTCCAGGTAAGTAGGTAGATAGCACTCCAGGAGCGCACAGCTTAAATTTATTTCATTTTCGGGTGCGCTGCCCGTTTAACCCCTTGTCTCCTGGTGAGGAGTCGCGCTCATGCCGGACCCTTCTCTCTGTGAACAGGTGCTTCCTGAACGTGTGCTTCGCCTACACCTCCAGGCACGAGATCGCTAACGCCGTCAGGGAGATGGCCTGGGGGGTGGAGCAGGGCCTCATAAAATCCAGGTACGTCCCTTGGCCGCACGGGGTTAGCCCTGTGAACAGGCAGCTGTAGGCCATCAGGATTTTTAAAGTTTGTTGGACAGGACACCAGTGTCACGCACCAGTCGACTTTCTTCTTATCTATAAATCAATCATTGAATCACTTTTCTCATTACATAGCAATAGTGGTGTTTTTACTTTGATATCCACGCCAAGGTTTCCCAGGATGCTGGAAAGTAGGGGAAAAAAAGCCGAAAACCCAAAAGCAAGCAACAGCTAAAGTATGGACAGGTTAAATACTGATTAATTAAAGGAATCATAAAGATCTTCAGTGGTTTTTAACAAAGCCATTGTTCCAGAATTTCTGATCTTTGCTGGAAAAAGATTCCACAACTCGGGAACAAAGAAGTCACAGATATGATTCAGTCATTTGTCACAAGTTTAAAATGGAACATTCTGGAAATTTTGCTCAGGAATGGACAAGTACATGCTAAATATTTTTCCACAACCCGTGGTAGTTCTCTTTGGCTCTTCATGTCGAGATTATTGGACCTCGTTTCCCTGCATCCTTGGCTGCAGCAGATGTTCAAGGCTAGTGCTAAATTTTTAGATCGTTCACATTGAACAAAAGGAGGTAAGGCCCCAGCTGTGATTCTCAGACACATCCAAAGCGGGCGATCCAGCACAGTTGCAAAAGAGCGGAAGAAACCACAAATGGAAGAAGATGGCTTCATCCTGATGTTATCTGCTATAGTGCCCCTCGCTGCAACGCTTGAAAGTGCAGCTTGTGCTTGCGCTGCGTCAAGAATTTCAGGTGACACAGATTTTAGAACGCAACTACGCGCGGCAAATTGACGAGGCGCTGCGTACCTCGAAGCGTCTGCGTTGGCGTACTTACATAGGGTATATTTCCGGCCTTAATGTAATGTACTTGTGACTGTGACAGTGACTCTGGAAAATTATGACTATAGAAGCAAATGAACTATGCAGATACTGTGGTTTCTTTAGACCTCAGAATGGTTTCTGTCCAGTGCTTCAGCAGAGCCTAGTGCCATCCGTGAAACGGTGACAAAGCTAGGACAGCGTGTATTCCAAGACTGTATGAAACTTGCAGGGCTGCCACTATACTTAACTTGATTGTGGTGCATTTTTATTTTATTTCAGATTAGATCATCACATGACAAACTGCCCACAGACAGAAAACAGTTTTTTTTTTTTAAATAACTATGGTAAATTTTAAATATTTTTTTTCAGTGACGTCTCAGAGTTTCTGCTGAGTGAGTGTCTCTATAGCAGCAGCTCCCCGGACCCAGACTTGCTTATCCGTACCTCTGGTGAAGTGCGACTCAGCGACTTCCTGCTGTGGCAGGTAAGCCACACCCACATCCTGTTTCTACACAGGACCGACACCACCCTTCTCAGTCCGTCCGTTGGTCCCACCTGCTAAAGGAAATATTAACCCAAAAAAGTATCTGCAGACAGTAACATAAAACATCTAAAGTACCGTGTGTAATGGCAGCTTAACAGTACAGCTGGTGCTGAGATAGTGACAGATCCCACCTGTGGTCATTGGTGAGAAGAACCCTGCTCCTGTGTTTTATGAAAGATTCACATACATCACAATTCAGGCATTCTTCTGCTTGCCAGTTTCTGTAGGATTTCAAAGTCAGCCAGTCTGTCATGTTGGTGAGATGGAGTAATGCTTGGTGGGACTGTATTACAGCGGCAAACTGGAAGACTGGTTTTTCCTGGCATGACAGAATTTTAAGAGGATTTATTTTTAACCTGCAAAAAGGAATCAAGCATTTGTTATGGATCACCACCACAGAAAGTAATAACATATGGATTGAACTAAGTGTTGTGCATGTTTCCTTTAACCAAAATGAACCCATTCATTTTTTTATATTGCAGTACCTACCATACAAGAGTTAAATTTGTGCTCCAATCGTGCAACAGCGTGCGCTATTTTAGTTAGCCTCGCTAGAAGTTTAGAAGCTGGTTAGTATATAGAGTAGAAGCTAGCAGCAGTACGCTATAGCTTATAGCACTCGATGTACTAGCGCACTTCTGGCGAAACCGGGAGTGGCTAGCATGCCGTGCTAGCCGGCGTGCTGTTCTTACCGAAGAGGCGAAGGATGATGTCGTTTTTGTCCCCTCTCCCTGCCAGACCTCCTACTCGTGCCTGGTGTTCCAGTCTGTGCTCTGGCCGGAGTACTCCTTCTGGAATCTGTGTGAAGCCATCCTGCAGTATCAGCTCAATTACCTGTCGCTGCAGGTATGTCTCTTTCATTCATCCATCCATCCATTATTTCATCCATCTGTTCATTTTTAGAATGTGCTCTTTTCTGAGGCGAATGCCACCGCATACATTCGGTCTGAACTCCGCAAATCCGTTATTCGGCTTCGGACATTTGTGATGTAGGGCTTGATCAGATAACATAGGAAACCCACTGATGTATTTTTTTTCCTCCCCAGGAATAATGGTGCTGTAATTTACAGAGCCATCTTTGGCTCAAAATCATTTTTATTTTGAAAAATGTGTCCAAACGATCATGAGCTCGGTTTAGTCCACTTTGTAAAAAAATTAATTATTGTCTGATAGAATTTTTTAACCTTTTTTTAATTTTTAGGGCTAGCAACCAGAGTCGGCCCTGTAATGTAATAACTGACAGAGCACATCTGCAGTCAATGATGACTGTGAATCGAACATATTTTTCTTCTTCCCCAAAGACTACCTGTGATGAGTCCTTTTCCAAACCTGTTTTTCGGCAAACTGAGACATCACCTGGTGACGGTCGTCAGGTGTGAAACAAACGTGTGACTTAGGAGGAAGTGCGCTGATTAAGCACGCTGACACCCTGGGTTTGAATGAGCAGGACAGCACTTAGAAACACTTAGATTACTGCTGCACTCTGCTTTTTTAATTAAGTTTGGAATTTAGACCTGCGGGGCGACATAGCTCAGGAGGTAAGACCGATTGTCTGGCAGTCGGAGGGTTGCCGGTTCAAACCCCGCTCTGGGCGTGTCGATGTGTCCTTGAGCAAGACACCTAACCCCTAACTGCTCTGGCGAATGAGAGGCATCAATTGTAAAGCGCTTTGGATAAAAGCATATAAATGGATATAAATGCAGTCCATTTACCATTTAGACCTTCCAGCAATATTTGTCTTATAAATAAGCACACTCCACTCAATAACTTATCAATCTAACTCACTGAACTGAGTTTGTGACGAAAAAGTGCAAGGCTTGGATTTACTTTCGGCAAAGCTAAGAGCGAAAGTTGATTGAATACAGGCCTGTACCTCTGTACTACCAGACCGGACACTGTTGTGGAAAACTTGGTTTTAATAACGAAAGTCTGCAGACCCTGCAGCCCTTTGAACCAGGGCTGGCGACCTCTGGATAACAGACCAGGAGACACAAAATGGCTGCCCTATACACCCTGTTTCAGTGCTTCCCAGGTTTATTGGCAAACGAGCAATGTTTTTGCCCATTTCATCTCAATGAAAAACCTGGTGTACGACAATCTGTTGTCAATTTTTAAATAAATCTGAGAACGTTGAATGGTATGTGGATACAGTATTTCTTCTCTGGTTGAGCTATTTTGTGTTACCCTTCAGTGGTGCACATGCACATATACATTGCCCTATGATTCATCCACATTAATCTGGATTTACACCTGGGACACCAGGTAACCGAAATCTCTAGTCTGTCAGTGACAGTAATCAATCGGTCAACTATCGGGTAGTAAAGAAAATCAGTAGTAGTACTGACATCATGGACCTGACGAGGCCCTTATTTTCATTTCCTAGATTACAGGTCTACATTGTTACCCAAAAAGGGCTGGTGTGGGTGCAGGTTTTTGTATTAGCCCAGCACTTAAGACACCTAACAGAATGCAAAAATCTACACCCACACTGACTCTTTTCAGATAACAATCAGGACGCCTGTCCTAGATTGGAATATATATTAGCTGGGTTAATACAAAAACCTGCACCCAAACCACCCCTTTTCAGATAACAATCGGGATGCTTGTCCTAAATTGGAATATATATTAGCTGGGCTAATGCAAAAAATCTACACCCACACCACCCCTTTTCAGATAACAATTGGGGCACCTGTCCTAGATTGTGGAATATATGTTCCATATTATGTGTAATAATACAATGCATGGAATTTATGATGATAGTGTACCATTCTTCACAATCAGAAAGTGCTCTGCAGTGAATGTAGGAGGTTCAGCTAATCCACTGATATGTAGCACCCAACTGGGTGATGCGAGGCAGCCATTTTGTGCCAGAGTGCTGTCTTAAAGCTTGGCTGAGGTGGACAGGGACAGCGAGGGGGGGGAATTATCAAGCCAATTATTATGGGGAATAATTAGGTGGCCAGATTGAGAGACCCAGGGTTGGGAATTTGGCCAGGAACGCCAGTGAATGGAGTCATGTGACGATGGTTCAGTTTTTAATTTTTAAATTTTTATTTTTTTAAAACGTTGCAGAAAGCTCGAGATTTGCACAGGGAGCAGCAGACCCTGCAGCAGCTGGAGGCTGACCGCCGTTGCGTGGCTGAGCTACTGATGCATTCTGGGAACGGGAAGGGGAATGCGACGGACAAACAGAGCCGACAGGAGCACTTGCTGACATACGCGGCCCACCGGGAGGAGAGGGTGCGAGGCTTTCTGGAAGCCCTCCAGCAGCGGAGGGACAGTTACTTTACCGACCTGACCAGCCAGGTCGCTCTCGCCTAACCCACGATGCACCACTGCAAAAGGGGAGTCCCTCATCCCTGTAGATATGTATATATAGGTGAAATGAGAAGGCTCTTTTACCCCTATGGGGCATTGAAATGTTTAATTTACAAGGTATCAGGAGAAGTCTACACAAGATCTATCGCTTGATATGTATGGGTATGTGTGCGTGTGTGTGTTTATATGTTAAAATAATTAATTTTATCATGTATACATAAATTATAAAATAAGATTGAAATGAGTATATTGACAGCCCCCCACCCAGTGGAAAACTGTTACATGGACGATGCACATTTTCTCATTTATGAACACAGGACGTGCGTACAAGCAACCTGTAAGTGTGTAAGATGTGGTCCAAGTAAACAACAGAAAGTTTTCAACAGGAAGAAACTTGGTTGCAAATTTGTGTGCTGCTTTGGAACCAGTCTCACTGTTCTGGGTTGTGTGCATATTATACAGCTTTTCAAATTGAGGATTCTGGCTCTACTTCTTCTTTGACTTGAATACATTTGTTATTTTATTCTCACTTCAATGTATTTACGTGAGACTGCTTGATTTTGTGACTTCCACGACTATACATGTTGAATGTTAAACAATTAAGACCTTTATTTTGGTGATAAACTAGCCAACTGTTGGCACGTGGTCCTGTAAAAGTAATGAAAAGTATTAAAATATAATGTCTGCAGACCAGTTATACAGTGTTGCGTTTTCTCTTAAGAACGTATTCGAACTTTCAAGCCAATAATACAAGGACAGATGAAAAGGTAGCCACACACTGAATTCAAAATGGGTCAGACAAAATGTAAATTTATTATTTACGATTGACAATCTTGCCCATCGTGCACTGAACTAAGTAATTATTCACATTCTATGCAAATTTAAGAAAAATGTCAAACTTCTTGCCAGCATTACCTCCTCGGAAAAGATTAATAGCGGCAGAGCGATAGTTTTGAGTATCTCTTTGGCGGCGCTAGTTTGCTACATCTGAACCAATTTCGTTTGGGCGTGGTTGTGCATATTGTACTATTTCGCTTAAGCAGTTGTTTTAGCCTGTCATCCAATGAAAGTATACGGTAGCGAAATGAAAAACAACCCCACGAAACGATTGCGTCGAAGATTATCAGCAGCAGAGGTAGCAGGTCTCTTTAAGAAACGTGCCACGCCCCTGTCATGTGATAGAGTGATTGTCCAATGTCTGTGCACGAAGCGTAAAATCTGGTTCAAACCGGTTTCCATCTTATTTTTCTATAAAAAAAACTTTATAAAACATACAGCCGTTATTATTTGACATTTATCGGTCGGTAGTTTTGTACACAAGCGTGTAGTTGTGAACCATCCTATCCAGTCTGCAAAGCCAGATCTCAATTTCAAACGGTCAAGATGCCTAAAAGAAAGGTAAGAAAATATGCAGTGCCTTTTATCTGCTTGGCATATGTTTATGTCATCTCGATAGCCAGTCGTATATTTAGCATTACCAGGTGGTTACGATTTTTAAAGCAAAAGTCCCGTTTGCTAGACGGGTTGCTGAAAATGGTCGTCTTTTGCAACTGGTATCCAGCTGCGTCCTGCTTAGAGGGGAAATAATCCAGCGAGTTGTTAATCTTGACATTTTGACAAAAGGGTGTTTTATGCGATACAAATTCGCGTTGTGACAATTCGTTACGCATCTTCACCGTATGTATTTTAAGATTGCAAGAGCCAGTTAACAGGCGTCACAGCACATTCGGTATTGGCGCGCGGCGCTTGACATCACTATGAGGCAAGCTAGCTGCATAAGTAAAGGATGAACTTAACGTGGTGATAAGCGATTCAATAGCTAACATTAGCGACCTTGCATGAGTTAATTTTAACTAGCTAGTTTCATTCGATGTTTCAGCTACGTCAGTGTCTGAATAATAATTAACGTAAACAGTATCTGTAGCTAGCTACCTATGCACATTAGCTAAAATTCGGAAATCCCGAAAAGCAGAATGTAAATTAATGTCTAATCTAGCATCATGAACGATTTTCCCGTTTTTTGTTTAAGTTCCATTTTATTTAGCTCTCTCGTTATTGAGCTGCCATGTTTGTTTTGCTAGCAGTAGTTAATATAGATAGCTAAAAGTGCAATGGCTTGACGACCAATTAGATCGTCTATATTTGCATTGCACAATTGTTTTTTGAGCTGCTAGCTAACCTTGTTAGCTAATCTATCCAAAGATTACTTGACCAGCAAACATGGTTTCTTTCGTCAATGAAACAATTGCCACCGTTGCCTAACTAATGTGTCCATCGCTAAGGTTTAAAATAAAAAATGCGGTTGGCTTATGGTTGACATTGAACACTAGCATTACCTTCACAAACTTACTGACGGCTAACGTTAGCTAAATAGCAAGGTAATAACATGTTCTTATGTTCGAAAGTGGGCGGTTTCCTCTCTTGACCTTCCTAGTTTGTCAGATAACTTGTGGACTAGATGAGAACAAAATACATTACTTTAAATCGACCAAAATGTTACAAGCAGTTGAATATTTATGTAGAGCTACACCGAAACCATTTTTAAAAGCATAATTCTATTGATGGCATCTGACCGACGAACGCTAGTATGTTCCAAGCTGGCTGGCTAGCTTAGAAAACCAGCAGCCTGATGTCACTGGCGCGCATCGTACTGTCAGAAAATGTAAGAAGGCGCGCAGATGGTGCCCGAGCTCAGATTTGAATTTGAATATGTGCGGGAAAATTTCAACTGTCATCGAAATATTGTAACCGCCAAAGGAAGTTTACGGAAGTGTACTGCTAATTAAAAAAAAAAAGCTTTTCCGTTCACGATGGATGTTAATTTCTGTGATTTTTTTTTTTTTTGTTGCCAGGAGGACATTGATTGTTTTAGGTTTATCTTAAATCATCGTGATTAATTTTCGTTAGCTAACCAAGTACCTTTGGTGTCGTTTTGACACGTTAGTCTAGCTATTATTTTATATATCTTTGTGTGCAATCTTTTTAAGTTCTGTAATGCGGGGTTTCTAACTTTTGTTTGCGCATGTACAGAATGTGGCAACCATTATGACTATATTTACGTGTTCTTTAATTATTTCTGATTTGTTTTCTAGACCAGTGACCCCAAGACGAAGGAAGAGGTTTGTGTGACAAATATTGTTTGATTTTCTTAGCCACTGCCCGTTTGAGTTAATTATGAAATATTAAAATTTCCGTATTTAGCTTGGTCTGTATTTATAATAGAAATAAAGTACTTAATTAAACCATTACCGTTTGTTTTCTTAATTTTATTACTGTTTTATTCATAATTTGCTCTTGACTTTATTGAAATATCTTTAACCCCCCAATTTCAGCCCAGACGTTCGAAAAGGTTGTCAGATGTAAGTACCTTTTTTACTGTTAAGGTTTTCAAACATAGTCTGTAATTACATCATATAATAATTGCAAAATATTTTTTTATGTTTATTTTTTTTATCAGGTTGTGAAGTGTGTGGTGCTTCTCGAAATTGTATGTTGTTTTTTCTTTTTCTCATTAGAAACCTAAACCTGAGTTCAAACCCAAAAAAGCTGCACCCAAGGTATGGAAGTTAACTGTATCAAACCATAAAAATAAAATAAGAATTGTGTGTCGCACCTAATGGAACTTATAGCACATTTGACCAGCTGATGTGCCTTATTGAGCCTCGCATGTTTTAAAATTGTGGCACTTGGCCGATGTGTAGTTAGGAAAGCTATCAGATGGCGGTTTGTGGTAGCAGTGTTAAAAAATGTGTAATTTATAAATAAACTTTCCTGCCCTTTTTGTTATCAGTTGAGATATATCTTCACTTCCACACAAATAAAATAATAAAATGGCTTTTTATTTTTAAACTAAATGAAGTAACCCTGTTTAACACATGACATTATTCTTATATTGATAACCAGCTCCTGTGCATTCTAATAATAAGTCAGTTGTTACACCATATACGACTGATTGTTTTCCACTCTGAGAGAAACAAGACCAGGTCAAAACCTAGTATATGGCTGGACCGAACCGGCCGACCAACTTCATCAGTCAGTCACTCAGTCACAGACACACGCGGTGTAATTTCATCACTCACTTAGTCACAGACATTCGCGTTCATAGGGCTGGCCCCGCTGTTGCGGTCCAGCCAAAAATATTAGAAACTGGGGGGGGGGGAAGGTTAATTTGGGTGAATTTATTTTTGCTTATTTACATTTTGAAATTGCGTGAGCTACCCAGCTTCTTTTCTTGTGGTTTATCCGACCCTTCATGCGTCTGAATGCCCTCTGGTGCCGCTGAGGCTTGTGTGGCTCAGTGAACACACTTTTATTGCACAGGGTCTCTCAGCTTGACATCTGTTTATCCGTGTCAGCTACTCCTTTCTTACATTTTAGTTTATTTATTTTGCAGAAGCCAGCCAAAGCAAAGAAGGCCAAGGATGTCCCCGCCGAAAACAACGATGCCAAGGCGGACCAGGTGTGTGGGAAGCATTTAAGTCTGACTTAAGTCAGTTTGCACTCAGACATGTCTGTTCCCTGGTCTGACCTTAATGGAGGGCAATGTGATGACATTAGACTGCAATTGAGGATCTTATTTAACCCTTGTGTGGTGTTTGGGTCGTTTTCTATGTTTACTAAAAGAACAGTTATACAATTAATCTTTTTTTTTTTCAACCTGAGACTCATTGGCCTTGGTTCATTTTCTGTGAAGAACATGCAGAAGAACACATTTTCATTGAGTGCACACTGCACCCCACCCACCCCTACACATTTATATTACAGAGTGGTGTTCGGGTCCACAGGACCCTAGGGTAATAAAAGTGTGGAAATAGTAAAAACACGTAAACATGGTAAAAAATGAAAAAAAAAACAGGTTTGCTGTGTACCTTCACCCTGTCTTCTCTCTGTCTGGGCCTGCTGTGTGTGTGCGTGTATTAGGTTGCTCCTTCATATTTGCAGCATGTTCCATAGATTGAACATGACCCTCTCCACCGTGTTATTACCATTACTGCCAGATGTCCCAAGCTTAGTCCCATCACCACAGCTGAAACAGGCCTTTCTCTACTGTTGCCACAAAGTTGGAAGCACACAATTCTCTAGAATGTCATTGTATGCTGTAGCATTAAGGTTTCCCTTCACTGCAACCAAGGCCCCTAGCCCAAGCCGCATAAAGACCATTATTCCTCCTCCACCAAACTTTACAGTTGGCACTATTTGGGCCAGTACAATTGGCACTGTGCATTCGGCCACAGCGTTCCCCTGGCATTCACCAAACCCAGATTCATCTGTCAGACTTCCAGATAGTGAGGTGTGATTCCGCACTCCTGAGAACGCGTTTCCACTGCTCCAGAGTCCAATGGCAGTGTGCTTTACACCACACCAGCCGACGCTTGGCATTGTGCATGGTGATGGTTAGGCCTTTGTGCAGCTGCTCGGCCATGGAACCCATTTCATGAAGCTCCCGACGAACAGTTCTTGTGCTGACGTTACTTCCAGAGGCAGTCTTTTTTTGAATTTTTCGTTTTTTTTACGTGCCACACGCACTCAATACCATTCTGTGACCTTGTGTCAGAAAATGGTGAAATTGAATGGTTGTCTTTCCCAAGGAATGAGCCTCCCCGTATGGCTGCCAGTGTGATAAGGATGCAACCTGGGCTGACGCGAATGTCGATTACCCATGTGCAGAAAATCATTCTGGACCACTAATTTGAAGGGAAGGTGTGTTTTTGGAGAGAGGTGTAAGGAGATGGACCAAACCCATTTACATGCATACCTTGGAGCTTTTATCCTTGCTGCTGTTTCCAGAGATCCAGTGGGGAATCCACAGAATGCAAAAACTGGCAGAGCACTTTTCAGTGCAACAATGTCCCTGGAAAAAATTAAATTCCCAGGATTATCAGCTTCCATAACTAAGACACCAGACCAGTTTGGCGTCAGAGAGACAAGCGAGTAAATGAGGTTAGGGTGGGATAAGTGGGTGGGTGCCTTCCCCTGTTTTACAACCCCCAGCCCAACATATGCCATTTAGGGGCCGCTACCCTTCCAGACAGTACAAACTGTCTAAACTCCTGAAATATGGAGTCAAGATCTGGGCCGCCTGTGATGCTGCTTCATGAGAAAAGGCAAAAATGGCACTCTTGAGTGTATATACATCCCACAGGGATGGGAGAATCTGTAGACCGGCATGCCTTTGAGTTCAGTGGGGCTCATGTATCATCTCCAGAGATCAACATCTTGTAAAAGCAATTTTAGATAAATTGTTATGGCTGTATTGTTTTAAAAAACCAATAATGTTGCTGTTCTATTAGACCCATGAACACTGGGTGAATAAAAACACGAATACCACACAAGGGTTAATATTGTAGTCGGTCAGAGTTTAAGATTGTAAGGCAGACTGGGTGATCAGTTTCTGAAAAAGTTTCTTTTTTGTAGTGATGGGAGTGTGAGATTCCAAATATTGGGTTAAGTCTTCATAAGCTGTCAATGACTATAGTGTAAACCAATAAAAAATGAGCTTAGTTTACAATCTGTGGTAATTCATGTTGGCTCCCACCCATTTTGGTGTTAGTAGGGCTTCTCTCCCATCACAAATCTAGGATGTAATGAAAATGTGGGGTTTGTCTGAGAATAAAACTGGACCTTTTACACATCTATCAAATGAACGTATAACAAATGTGTAAATCTGTATGGCAGCATGATTGAGCACGATGTCAGTCAGATGTGTATTACTATAGGTTTTATAAATGGTGAATGTAAAGGTTTAGATTTGTGGTCCGAGCACCTCTGCAGTAGGTCTGTTATTTTACCTGCCACAGTAGCATGTCATAATACAATTGTCAGGAAGGCTGTGGCTCACAGATTTCATTTTAAATATCTAGGAGTAACACCTTCAACAGAGCCTCTGTTCAGCGCCAGGTTTGTCTAATTCTATTCATTTATGGACATAATTCTCACACAAGCAGATGTGCCTCAATATGCAATAGTGTACAGTATGCACAATAAGTATACAATAGCGACAGCCAATTGATTGCACTCAAATAACCACCAATGTAGCATTTTAATTTAAAGAAGGGATTTATGTGGGTCATTGTTGCCCTTGAAGCCCGTGTGTTTTATTCTAAATATGGATTACTGTTCCCTGTCAGCACTTGCATGGGTTTCTGTTTCTCCAGTGCCAGGATGCCAGAGATTTGTGTGCGCCGATGTCACGCAACTCCATCTGTTAACGGTTTTTGTTGTTTTTGTTTGTTTGTTTATTTATTTTCTTAGGCACAAAAGGCGGAGGCTCCAGCAGACACCAAATGAACAGCGTTCACATTTTTCATCATTCTGTGTACTTGGTGACTGTACAGTTGGAAAATTAACTATTTTTTACCAAGTTTTATATAAAAGAAATGCGGTTTTTAGTTCCATTGTTTAGCTTGCATATGATGTATTGAAACTGTGCGAAGGCGGTTCTTGTGTTAGGATCTTTTTTTATGCCATTGTTCTCTTTATTCCGTCCGTATCCTGTCAAAAAAAATGATGTGCCCTTCCTAAATCAGTTTTAAACTGCTGAATGTTCCCATTTTATTTCCTGAATTTTGGTTTTTAAAATACAATTTTAAATACCAAACATTATCAAGGCAGCTAAAAATATTTGTAAAATGATGTGGGATTAAATATTTCGCCAATTATATTTTTTTCTTTTTAAAAAAAATAATATAAATGATACCGGGTGAGTAGTTAAAATGCTTTGGGAAGAGATGAACAGCAGGTTTCTGATATGTGTAGCAGTTCTGAATTATGGTTTCACTGAAAAACAAATATAGATGTGAAAAGAGAAAATTAAGTCAACCCTTATGATTACATTTGGAATGTGAACTTTGATTTTGTTTGAACTGATGAAAATGTATTTTCCTCCCTTATTTTTTCGACTAAAAATAATGTTAAAAGTTTTGGAAGCCTTTGTGATGTCCTCCTAAAAATAATGTTCTTTTCTAGTTTGCGTGATTAATAAAGGACACCACGAAAATCATTTGGTTGGCTTGATTATTTAAAGTGGAAAGGTCCCTGTAGAATGGCATAAAAATGCTGGCTTTGCTAATTTTTTTACTTTATTTTTAATATACTTTGCTGCACACATTCCTTGCATGTATCTTCTTTGATGTATAACCAACTTGCAAGGAACGGTTCCTATTGTGGAGGTATACAATTTTGTATTTAGATCAAAGCAGCCTAATTCAAACCAGAGGAAGACTCAAAACGGGTAGGCATCCCTGGGACTGGAGTGCCAGTTATGTTTCTGGTGTTTGTTCCAAACAAAACATTGCTCAGTTCAGTTGATTTTTATTACTAATCTTGAGTTACACCGATGAGAACCTCCAGCGTATCCTCAACTGTATTCATTAAGCTTAATGATTAATCCAGTCAAGTAATCAGCGTAGATTGGCAATAAAAGGAACAACATCTCTGGCCCTTCATAACAAGGGTGGCCTCTCCCATTATACAGATTTGTCCAGTCTGCAGTGTTTTCGCACTGCTCTATAACGCTTTTTTTTTTCTTTTTCATAAGACATCCATCAGCACTAGGAAAGACATGCAGATAACATTTCCGAAGGCCCTCTGCTCTGAATCGTGGTTGGGCTTTTGCATCCAGTACTTTGTTTAATTTAAAGGTGCCGTTTAGGTGCTTTTAACGGGTGGCACATTTTAGTTTTTATAGTGCCTTACTCTGAGGGTGCTTTAAAGAGATATAATGGGTTCAGAGTTGTGTCGTGGTTTAAGCTGGCTGGAATTAAATTGAACCATTCGGGTCATGTTATATACCCCTTTGTCAGTTTCATTTCTGTATTTGGTAATATATTAATAAATTAAACTGACAGGTTTCCATTGGAAGCCCATTTTAATAGATGGCTCCCATCCATGGCCCTCAATGTGCTGAAATTGGGCATGGTAGGGCAACCAATGCAAAGCCATCAAGCTAAATGAACATTCTGATGGTTCCTGGCTTTTTAAAAAAGCTAAATATGGGGTTAAGTTTAATTGCAGCCTCAATGTGAAATGTTTGTGCAAGTGATGGTCAATACAATGAAAGTTAATATATTTTGAGCAAAGAACTTTGAAATGTGTCTTGTATGAAGATTGGGATGTAAATAAGCAGAATTGCTGGTGGATTTGAAATGAATTTACTCCTATGATCCAGATCTGTAAGATCAGGTGTAACGATGCATATGCATTTGTTTATGTACCCTTTTTTTTTGCTGTTTGCTGTGTAATGTCTGGTTGTAAGAGCACTTAATTTAAAAAATTTGTCTGAGTTGACTTTTTTGTTTCTTTAAAAACTTGTCTGATTTGTATTCTGCCAGTTAGGTATGATGCTGTAAATTTGGAGTCTTGGGGTTGTGTTTTAATGTGGGATATTTTTGAATATCATGTTGTTAATTCTCCAAGACACTGACCACACAAAGTCAAATCAACGGTCCGTCTTTGGTAGAACGTTTTGGGAAATAGACGAAGCCATTCAAGCGTCTTACACTTAACTTAAAAAAAAAACTGAACACTTCACGACAGTTCACACAAATTTGCACTGCTCAACCTTTCTAACTTAACCTGTTTTCACGTTGCAAACATCAGTTTTGACGTTATACATTTCATCTCATGGAAAGGAGGAACCCTTTCCATGAGATGAAATGTATAACGTAAAAACTGTTAATGTTAAATTTCATAGTAATTACTAATACTAGATTGGAGGGCACAGCTTGTCACCATTACAGTACAATCATGTTTATGATTTATTTTTAGAGATAAAAATGAAGATGCATGCTGTTAATGGGTCTGTCAGTTTATGCTAATTTAAGGAAGGATAAGTCAAATCTAGTAGTTAAATAACAAAAGTTGTACTGAAGCATGGAAAATAAGGGAATTGATGACAAAATGATTGAGAAAAACTGCACACTGAGAATCATGAATTAAGCCTCCTCGTCTTGGAGTATTTTTCTCATTTTGGTTTTTAACAAAAAAAAATCCACCAAAAAAGTACCAAACACCAAATAATTTGCATATTCTGAACTAGTAAAGTAGGGAATTGGTTCTGCTTTGCAGATTTTACCATTATTTTAATAACTGCAGTGCTTTTATACTTTATGCTCAAAGTTTTTTTAAAGAAACAGCTACCTCTAGAGTGCAGACACTTCAAAGACATTGTAATGACCAAATAAAACTTATTTAAAAAAAAAAAAAAAAGTTAATTAAGGTAAAATATTCTGTGCTTAAAAGATAACAATAAATAAGATTAGAAGGTACACCATAATTTTAAATTTAAACCACGTGTAAAATTACCTTAAAAGATATATTAAAACTTGTATGTACATTTCTAATGATATTCAAATTTTCTAACTCCTTAGTCCAGATCAGGGTCATGTGGCAACAGGGCAAGCACCTCCCCAGTGACTTCCACCAACTCATCCTGGGGGATCCCAAGGTGATCCCAGGCCAGCCAGGAGACATACTTTCTGGCGTGTCCTAGGTCTACCCCTGGCTCTCCTCCCCAGTGGCCATGCCCGGAACACCTCCAAAGGGAGGCACCCAGGAGGCATCCTTATCAGATGCCCAAACCATCTCAACTGGCTCCTTACAATGTGGAGGAGCAGTGGCTCTACTTTGAGTTCCCCCTGGACAGCTGAGCTCCTCACCCTGTCAAGGAGAGTAAGCCCTGCCACCCTATGGAGAAACCCCATTTTGGCCGCTTGTATTCACGATCTCGCTCTTTCGGTCATTACCCACAGCCTGTGACCATGGGTGAGAGTAGGGACGAAGATCGACTGGTAAATCAAGTGCTTTGCCTTTTGGCTCAGCTCTTTCACCACCACCGTCCGATACAATGCCCGCATTACTGCGGCCGCTGCACTTAGACAGAGGTCGATCTCTGAATCCCTTTTTTCCCCTCACTCGTGACTAAGACCCTGAGATGCTTGAACACCGCTACCTGGTACAGTTGCTCCCGCCTCACTTGAAGGGGACAAGCCAGATATTTCTGGGAGAGGACCACAGCCACAGATTTGCAGGTGCTGATCATCATATCGACCGCATCACACTCAGCTGCAAACTGTTATAGTGCGCATCGAAGGTCACAGTACAATGAGGTCGAGAGGACAACATTATCTGCAAACAGCAGAGATGCCACTCCCATGTCCCCAAACCAGACACACTCCATGCCTCGGCTGCACCTTGAGATCCCGTCCATGAATGCCAAGAACATGAGGGGAGACAATCACCCTTGGTGGTGTCTGACAAGCTTGATTTCATGCCGAGAATGCAAACACAACTCTGAGTACACAGGAACCGAATGGTGCGCAATAGCGACCCCAGCACACCATACTCCTGCAGAATCTCCCAGAAGACACCCAGGGAGCACGATCACATGCCTTCTCTAAATCGACAAAACACATGTAGACTGGATAAGCAAACTCCCATGCCCCCTCAAATATCTGAAAGCAGGTAAAAAGCTGGTTTGCTGTTCTGTGGCCTGGACGACACCTGCATTATTCCTCCTGAATTTGAGGTTCAGCTATCAGTCGTAGCCTCCTATCCAGCACCTTGGCATAGACTTTCCCAGTGAGGCTAAATGCTAGAGGCTAATATATTGTATTTTTTTTTTAGGAATGTGCTGCTGTGAGATTTTTCCAAAAAAATAATCCCTGAAAAGGTACAATTTTCAAATTTTCTTACTTGCAAACTTTTTGCATTCAAAGTTTTTAAAACAACATGGGAAACCCAAATGAAGTTCCACATTAAGAGACCTCATATGTATAGAATTGTAGACTAACCTTGTTAGACTATGATTGGCACAAATCTCAGGTTAACTAAAACATCTGTCAAAGCATGAAACATCTTTATCAAAATGGGGCGACATAGCTCAGGAGGTAAGACCGATTGTCTGGCAGTCGGAGAGTTGCCGGTTCAAACCCCGCCCTGGGCGTGTCGAAGTGTCCTTGAGCAAGACACCTAACCCCTAACTGCTCTGGCGAATGAGAGGCATCAATTGTAAAGCGCTTTGGATAAAAGCGCTATATAAATGCAGTCCATTAAAAGCCAACTGGTGTCTGAGGAAGAACCAATGAATGGATCATCAGTTCTGCTGTGTGTTTATTTCAGTCGGTAGTGGATAGATTAAGGTTTTTTTTCATTCCAGCCCGACAAGACATGATAATGAAGGAACAGGCAGATTAAATTGCAGCATCAAAACAATGATTACAAAATACATAGCTATGTAATTATGGAAACACTTGTGATCCCGCAGAAGAAAGCTCTCAATGCAAACTCAAAAACACCCCCATACATTTACTGCATTGGGGTGGAAATGCTGTAACTCAAGAAATCAAATAAAAACTTGGTTATTGGTTAAATAAATAGTAAGAATTATTGACAACAACAATAATACTATTAATAATACTAATAATAATTAGTAGTGGTAGAAGCAGTACTAATTGCAATAGTCTATCATGGCTAATCTTGCCAGTCTCCCAGTTTGTGCCACCAAGCCCCTGTAGCTACTACTGAAAAACAGCTGCACAACTTGTCTACAGTCATCCCAAGCCTGCTCATGTCACACGCCTCCCTCATCATACATGACTGGCTACCTGTTACTTCTCAAATCAAGTTTAGAACCTTGGCATTAGCCTAACATACCAGTCCCACCACACCCTGCATGGGCAGACCTGTCTAGTCCGCAGCCTTGGGGCGACTGGTTGCCTTGAACCTCATATTCTTTGTTTCATTCCAAAAACCAATGTGCTGAAAGTACAGAGCCTAATCAACAAAAATTGTGCCACTCCAGATACTTACTGACTACACTGTATGTACTTCATTGTGTTTACCTGTAGCAGCCAGTAGAGGGCACAATAAGATTAGAACTTGGAATTTCCTGTGCTGTAGTGAGGCTGTTGAGACTTGCGTTTACGGCATTTACTCCATCCAGCAGGGGTCTCCCTCTCCCTGCTTCACACCTCTAGCGCACCATTCAGCGCACTCTGCAAAAGTAACTAAAGTACACTGTCCCTGGTTCGCAGAGATAATTTACCAGATATGCGAGACGTCCCATTGCTCACCACACGTAAAGTCGTAAAGTTAGACTGATACTGGGTTTTTCCTCTTTTGAGTCCTACAGTCACTTTGTTCCACATAAGAGGGCAGGAGAGCTAGTAAATGGCGTGTGGGCAAGTTTCCGAGATCTTAATTCAGGGGTACTGCAGAGCTTCAGTGATTCACAAAACTGGATCATAGTCTGCCTCCGTCTCATACAAGAATGAGGAATAACAGTTTATACAGAACTGGAATACAACAGTTATTATTTGGGGGTGGGGGTTACTCAGCCTCTTGTGAGTTCAGGCATGAAAGGGTCCTCCCTGTCAAAAGAACACCTGTAATATTCTGACTCACAAGTCCATAGAGAGAAAACAAAGCCTAGAATAATGGCTGTGAAACTGAAACAACATGTTCCCCTCGTATTATAAATGTACAGTATGTAGATAGAGAGAAAGGGAACAGGACCAGACTGGAAAGAGACTGCTGATAGTCTGGCCTGTTAATATTTGTCCCTCGTACAAGAACTTATGTGAGATGGAACGTTGCTCCCGCCGCTCCTTCCGTTAGACTTTGGTCAGAAGGGGGAGGGATTCTATGGTGCAGACCTCCCTCACGCTGTGCTCACATCTATGGTATCCTATACATCACCACCCTCTCTCTACGTGGAGAAAGTTTGCGTGGTGCGCGTGCATGTGTGGTTTTCAAGGTGACCGGGAGCAGAAGCTAACCGTTATAGTCAACGTACCTGGGACAGGCACAATGTCTTTGACTTTTGAAATGCCCTCAGCAGACAGTGGGGGTTTCTATCATTGAACTTGTCTTCTTTATTATTTGTTTGTTTGTTTGTTTGTTTGTTTGTTTAAAAAAAAAATCTTAAGACTGAAGATTACTGCAGTAAATGGGGTTTAGTACTCGCATGGCTCCTCAGACACTGGGAAACTTTTAAAATGCTGAGGAAAACTGACAAAAAAGTTTTACAAAGCATGGGACGGGTTTTTCTGCTTTTGGGGACCAACGCCTGCCCCTCGCAGCACGAACGCTCACAAGTTCCTGCTGTACATCTGCATGCCAGTTTATTTGCTGTTTCTGGTCCCCGGGGAACAAGTGTAAATTACGACAGGGGATGGAGTGAGATTGAGGCATAAGTACAAGCATGCAGACTAATTCGGGCAAAGTCATCAGTCCAGAGCTTGGGGTAAAACAGAGTAAAAGAGAGGAAGAGGAGTTGAAAATGAGGAAGGGGTCAGAACTCACAGTTTATCTGGATGAGGGAAGAAAGACTGGGGGCACTAACTGAGAAGTATTTTTTTCCCCCCGGCAAGCTGTTGACAACATATACATGGATGAGAACACTACACACCAGTTCCACCAGTGTCCTTAGTGCGTTGATTGTGTCCTTTACAGTTAGCTGTATTTTACTAATGACAAAGCAGAGTCACATTATCTCTTTTGTAGCCACTTGCATATTACAAAAGATCCCTTCAGCTGATGCCCAAAAGCATGGACTTCACTGTACGTTTTTATGTTCAAAGAATGAAGGCCCTACTTACACCCAAAAATCCGGTTTCTGGTGTCAATAATGTAATTCTGGTCAGTGTTCCATTTAGGGCTCGTTAACTATAAGAGCAAGTCGCGGTTTGAGGAAAAAGTTCTGAAACGGATCCAAGTCCCCGTTAACTAGTTTTAATAACACAATAATAACTAAAACTTCCTTCAAGCATTGAAACACATACGCACACACAAACCGTATTTAAGATAAAAAGGTGGTTAGCGTACTTCTCGTGCGCGCGCATGACACGTAGAATGGGGGGGGGGGGAGACGCTTTCCTTATTATTATCAAGAATTAGCCAACTTGGATAATTAATTTAAAGGCGTTTATTACAGAACTCGTAAAAAATAAAGCAAATGGCCATAGTGTTGGCAAAGCACCACTTCGCAGGCACATACTACTTAGTGGGGGATTCTCAGCCATGACTGTGGCTGCAGTCAGTTGCATGCTCCATGTGTAACCCTCCCCCACCCCCCTGTGAATGTATAGGCTGTCCAACCCTCCTATATAGCTAGATACGTGTACACCGTGTTGTCTTCAACCCTCCAACTGCACTCAGAGCTAACAAAACCACGCACAGCAGGTAAGTGTGAAATCCGGATTTTATTTTTGCTTTCAACATTTTTTTGCGCAAAAACAAGGAACCGCCTTCATCAAAGGTTTAATTGAGCAACAATTAAGCGCTAATTTCAATTAAATATCGCCGACTGAATTTGTGGATTTTGATTATACATTGGTGTTCTTAGCCCTTGGAAATATTGACAAGTCGCCGATGAATGTGGTTTTATATAATTGAAGACTGGCTGACTAAATTGAAGAAAATCTTCCAAAGCGGTGGTCGCTCTTTGCTTTGTTCAGTAGAACGCGTTTGCAGTAATGGTAAGTGCATAACGAACTACTTTGGAAGTTCTACAGTTATACAACCACCGTTTTGTAGTTCCTGCAACAAAATAACAATCTTTGTATATCTTGCGAGGCACAAATGTAGACTGGGGTTTTAATTTGGCAATAAGCGCTGGTTAGTTGCCAGTTTTTCATAATTTGATGGAACTAACTGGCCATCTCCTGTGATTGTCATTTGTGTGTCAAAGTGGACAACCGCTTTATTCTACTATATGCTTACCTTTTATTGGATTTCTACCACTTTTTGAAGTAACTGGACCGAACCTGCCCCGAGCAGCTGCATAGTGATCATTCCTTTTTTCCTTTCTTCAAGTACGTTGGAAGTAAATGTGAATTCCCATTAGTTAATTGTTTTATTAAGAATAGCATGCGCCCATGTGCCTGTGAAAGTGTCATTTCCAAAATACTATTGAATTAATAAAAAAAATCTTAATTAAAAAAAAAAAAGAACGCTTTACCAACAATAGGAAGTGATTTAAAAATCCAGATTTGAAATGGAACGAGACTCCAGAGAACACGATGTTCTCTTCGCCCATTCCATTAGCAGGCTGAAGCGCTACCATGAGCAGTACGAAGGGGGTTTGGTCGGTGATCTAAAACGGCAAAGGTTTGCAGAACAATGGAAATATAAAATGGCAGCTACTCGGTTTGGGTGAAAGGGTTGTGTATTTGGAGAGAACGTATTTGTCATATGGATCATGTTTAAGGTGACCCCCCCACCCACCCCACCCCACCCCTCTCCGTCTGTGATCTGTGTGAAAGGTTAACTTTTGCAACAACATTTGCGTTCTAGCCAGTTAATTCCAATGTGTTTTTTGGGAGAGTGATGAGGAATGTACTTTAGCTCTTTACTCTTCATTTAAAAAATGTAAAACACAAACAAACAACAAAAAGCCCTCACCAATGTAGTAGTAGTTCCTCAATATTTGATTGTGATTACCTGTCATTTTTTTCTTTGGGGGGGGGGGGGGGTACCTGTGTATAGCCTTGCTTTGAGTGATTGACATTTGTTAAACTGTCGACACACCGTGTACACTGACCCTGACCTTTCCGATAACTTCACCGACTGAAGAAGTTCCACATTGATGTTGCATTTATTTTATTTATTTCTTTTCGCAATAAAAAAAATGGAATTCCAATACCCCCCTAGCCAGGACCTCTCAACCCCCCCCCCCCCCCCCCCCACCATCACCATATTAATACTATGTAAAGGGGGGCCTTTTTCAATATGCCGTTTTGCAAAAACAACCCAGCTTATATGATCGGCACTAATACCACCCGGTAATATTAGCATTTACTTCCAGGTCTGTTTTTACCAGAACTTGATATTTGATCTTTAAGAAGAATTCAACAGCTGTTCTGTTCACTTGCAGGGGGCCATATATCATGGCTCCCGCTGAAACCAAAATGTATCAAAACAAATTATTTTCTTTAATTCTTGTTTTGAATTTGTTCTTTGGCGTGTTAAGGTGAGTAAACTACAAAAATTGTCTTACAAAGCAAGGGTTATACTGTATGTAGTGCACGCGATTCAGAAAAGCCAGTGTTAATGTTTAATGTTGGTTTGGATTATGAGGGTCCTGGGTGCTGTGAGTGACGTTGCTGGTTGGATTGATGGCCATTATGGACACAATTAGCAGGCTTCAGATCCTAATTATTATTCGTATTTTTTAAAATTAATCGGCAGGTAATTAGCAGCTTTCATGTGTCTGGTTTTGACACTGATTGAACGTCTTGATCCAAACGCCACCGGGGTCCGACATTTCTTGGATGGATGGATGGATATGGGGGACTGGTTTCTCATTTCCAAGCAGTTGAGCTGGTTTCAGTCAGGTGCATGTGCTGCTGTGAGAATCCCCCACAATGCACTGCGGTCTTTATTTTCTTCCTATCCAATCCGGTTTTGAGTTGTATGTTTTTTTTCCGATGGGCACATGAGACGCCTGGAGCGCTTCGGGTTGAACCTGACACAGATCTCTCACAGAAAGGGAGGGGGGGAGGGAGGTGGTGGGAGGGTCTCCTTTTTCTTGTCAGTTCTTCGTGTCGTCTTGGTTACAGTGGTGCACGGGCAGGAGCACTGTGAACATTACGGAGCGCTGACTTACTGTATGAGGAACGATAAAGGCTTTCGGCACGGGCTTTTCCCAGCGTCCCGAACGTCCCGTTCCCACGCGCACGCCGGACGACGGGGAGTGCTCGCGGAGTCGCGGGCGACCCTGTCCCTCGGCGGACCGAGCGCAGCGCTGCTGTTGCGTAATGCGGAAATCCTACGGAGTCTATAACGAGGCGCGGTCGCGCTCTCTGGCCCGTGAGCTCAGCCGCTGGCTGCAGGGAGACCGCGGTTCTCGCGGCGCTACGGCGGGGGTTGCAGCCGCCACCGCTGCTGCCGCCGGCACTGAACGATCCGCCATTGCTGGGGGATCAGAGAAGCCCCTTCCCTTATTGAAGGCGAGGTGGGGGGTGGGGGAGGAGCTTAGTGGTGGACTCGGATTGGCCGGGAGAGTGTGATGAATGCACATGTGTTGCAGCATGTGAACGGGGTGCTGGTGCAGAAACGGGAGCGTAACGCAGGGCGACGGGCAGGCTCTCCCCACCTTTGTGTGAGAAGCCAGATCAAACCGAGCGCTGTCCCTGCGCTTCGACACACACACACACACCTCCCCCTCCCCCGCTGCCGTCCGCATTCCCAGCCTGGATGCAAGCCGTTGACACAGTGTGCGCTTAGCCGCTGGTGGATGAGCTTTCAGAACAAAGGAATCGGAAGCATTTTTTTGGGGGGGTGGGGACCTGGATACCATCCGGCCTCGATGGCTCCTAACACAAGTAATGGTGGAATGGTTTTGCGCTGGGGGGTGAATTCCCGTGAGAATGTTGTTTTTAGCAAGTGGAGTCCATTTTGAGTGCATGAGTATGTCCTGTCTGAAGCGTTGTTGTGGCGACCTTTCGTCTGCTGGGTGCGGACGAGTCTCCTTGAAAATGAATGCCTTTGAAATGTTCATAGTCTCTCATGGTTTTATGGAAGCCTTTTTCTGATTGGTCAGAAGCAAAACCAGCCACTGCTTCAAAATTCTGTAAAGCTTTGCACAGTTGCACCCCCCTACCCCTGCCTGCCCTGTACATTAGGGTACTATTATATGTGGCGCACACATGTGCGCATAATTCCATGAGGCTGTCTCATGTATAAAGAATGCGGGCCAAGTCTGGTGTTTACAGATGCTGGCTGAAGCGATGCTTGAATGTTGGGAACGCCCAGCCCCACAGGTGTACCCGGGGTACTTCCCAGGTCACCTTGAGAGGCGTGTTATTGCACACCTACCTCATTCAGATGAGGGGGACCGTATTCTCACATGGGTGTGAGGACTTTAAAGGGGTTTCCCGCACTGCAGCTGCTGAATTGAGCCCCGCAGGGGAAACCCAGAGCTGTGCGGTGTGGAATGCTTGCATGCGTCTTCAGTCTTGTCACGCCCGGAGGTGGAGCAGCGATGGGTCCTGGCTGCTGCAGTCTGCGGGCAGTATCGACACGGCGTTTCTGCTAAATCAGCACTGCGGCTGCTGATTAGTCTTGTCTATCCACGGGACGCTAAATCTGTAGGGCCTCTGAAATCGATCAAGGTCCACCTTCTTTAAGGAAATCACAGTCCGTTAAATGCCCCTTGGAGGAGCAAGGAGCAAGGAGGCTCCCAGAGGATGCTTCAGCGAGGATATAGCCTTGCAGAACCCTTTCTCCCGATTCATTCCAGATAAATCACAATGCTTTGAACCTCAGCTCTGCATTGGACAACAGCCTCACTGCAATTGGTTACAGGAAATGGTGAGCTATTGTAAGATTGCGAATTACAGTTTGTAAGATTTAAAAAAAAAAAAACAACCTTTTTGGTGCAATTAGTTTATCAATTTACTGAATACGTACTTTTAACTTCTGTTAAGGACGGGATGCAAGTTATTCAAGTTCAAGAAATGAGCATCAAACTTGAAGAATTGCAGCCCTAACTTCCACAGGTCTTCCAGTCCACTGAAACGGAAAAAGATCTTGCCTAATGGCAAAAAACACGCAAGGCATTGCAAAACAATGCACCCCCCACCCCCCAAACAAGTAAACCACAAAACTAACACGCCAATTCCTCTATTCCACTCCTGTAAACTGCAAACATGAGCAGAACCCTCAGTTGTCATAGTGTGCGTTTCACATTGGGGGAGGTAGACTTTTAACTTGATTGCGTAACTCTACGTAGCGCCCTGGCACGCATGTTCTTTGGAGCGTGCTCGGTGGGCACACTCAAACGGATGGCTCCTCCCCCCCCCCCCCCCCCCCCTCCTGGCTCACTGGATGAGCAGATCGCATCTGGCAGATCGAGAGAGCTTTTGCACTGTAGTGGGCGGGGCTTTGTGTGTGTGCATGCAAGTGGAAACCTCAGAGTGTGATGTGTGCTGACAGCTGTGTGTGTGTGTTGGGATCCTGCTGATCTGGTTGGGCGAGACGGGGCTGTATAAAAAGGCGGGGCTCGGTGGGGCGGGTCCTCACTCGGCGCTGGCTTCCTCTGCTCGCTGGGACGTTCAGCTGCCACGGAACGCTTCTCTTTCGGGCCGGTTCTGGTCGAAGCCGGGGGCTTGCTGCTCGGAATCGTGCCCCCGCCAAGCTTCCTGCGGCTGGAGGGGCCGTTGAAGGTGAGGATCCCGCTGGGTTTTACACCCCACACCCCCCTGCCCCGGGGTGGCACCCCCCTATGGATTTTGGGATTATTTATCCATGTACTTTTTTTTTTTTTTTCTTCTCCCACCTCACCCCCCCACACCCCGGGAGTGGCTCTCGCTTTCCTTAACCCTAACAAAAGGTCCAATCGCAACCAGGTCTGCGGTCACATCCCTCCTAGAAGTGTGTATGGTCACCCCTACCCTCCCCTTCTGCGCAATCTTCCGGGTCTTCCGGTACCCTGCATCTTTTCGGTGGATATCCGTCTGTTTTGGAAGAGTTCTTACTGAGCTTTTGTTGTCTTTCCTCAGTTTTCCCAGGAATGGTGCACTGAGATTGGCTGGGTGCTGTACACCCCTGCCTGTTAGTGGTTGTGGTTAAATTTCCTTCTTTCCTTCCTGCCCACCCACATCTGGTTCTGCTCAGAGCTTCGACTGTGGCAGGTTCTCTTCTGTACATCAAAGAATAACTCCCAATACACCGCCGAGAATGTGTGGACAAACTAAATAAAATAAATGTGGGGCTTTGGTCTGTTTAGAATGCAAAGCTAGCACTGAGTTGATTGGTTGGTTTGGCTTCAGTTTGGTAAACGGGTTTATTTGGTGAGTTTTAGGGGTTCTCCTTCAGCTGTCAGCCACTCAGAATTGGAAAATTCTCCTGTAATTGTGTCCAAAGGAAAGGCTTAATCCCTGTCCTCCCTCCTGGCTTTTATCCCGATGGGTTTGGGTAATTTTGATTATGAAAGGAGCACTGTTGCTGTTGCTGTTGCTAGAATCTGGTTCAGATTGGTTCGTGCAATAACGGGCACATTCCTCAAAGAAAGAGGCATTCTGGGAGCCTGAGGCGAGGAAGCCCGATCCAAAACGAGACCCAGATGCAGCCGTGAGTGACTGGTCGGCCTCCAAAGGCTCTGACATTACTGACAATATCCTCTCTCGCTAATCTTAGCCTTGGGTGAGGCGTTTTCATCCTTTCCAGGCGCATTCTTTCATCATGCCACGAAACGCTAAACTTAAAGGAAAGCAGCTTTTTGGAACTGAAGTGGAAGTGTTCCAACCCCCCATTCTTCACTGCTGTTTAATCGAAAATGTAATGGTTGATTTGATAATGTAATGTAGGTATTATTCGTGGAAGGATGTGCAAATAAACCTTCACATCGATTTGCACAGGCACCAGGTGTGTGGGATTAAGAATGTGATTTTCAGAGTGATGGGGGGGGTGGGGGGTATGGCCAGTGTGGGGTGAGGGCGACTCCTCATGTGCTCCTTCCTCTGCTCCCCAGGCCCTCCGGTGGTTTGCAGACTGCGCTGAGGTCGGACTTGCCACCGTCGCTCGCTGAACGAAGACGTGCCGCAGACATGATCATCAGACTGGGCAGACTGACCCCTGGGTACTTCAGACTTCTCCAGGTCTGTCCGTTTATCTGCTCCTCTCTCTAGGGATGGGAGGATGTGGGGGGTGAAGGTGTATAGAGGACTGATGGGAGTGCTTTAACACTGAGAAAGTTGGCAATTTTTGCTATGCAGAGTGACCTCTTTGATTGGTCTCCTACCTGTCAGGTAACACCTCCTGACTTATGGGGTTTGTGAAGTTGGCTTCCCATTGCAGAGTATTGGGATTTCAGATTTTAAAAATTATTATTTTTTTTTTTTAAACATTTGAATTTTAATGTTCGTTATGATACCGCTGTCTCAGACTAGGTATCTCACAGCCAGTCCGTGTCTTTTACAAAATTAAAACGCAGCTCTGCCTGTTGTGGTGGACTACCACTTTTTTTTTTTTTTCTCAAGATTTCATTAAATTTATTTCTAATCGTATCTTTAGAACGATGGCTCTGTAACCTGAGCGCACATGAAAAGCAGGCGGTGTGTTTAAATCCTAAATCCTTTTAGACCTTATTGTCCGCTGCCAGTTTGCATGAATAGCCAAATAGTGGCCGGTTCAGGTGTGCGTGTGCCTGTGCGTGTGCCTTCTGCCACTAACCTTCCCACACAGAACTGCAACCCATTGCCAGGCCAGGGAATCCTCCTGTCCGTACTTCAGTGTTGTGCCTCTGTACGCCTTTAACCCCCCGATTACAAAATGGCCGGCACAGGAAGTGCCAGCTCCGACATTTCAGTTATGACCGAAGGGGTTACGCTTGACTTTGAATGTAGAAAATAGCGTAAATACCCGCAGTGGGAAGGGGGCGTGAGCTGGATTTGGTTAAAACCAGCAGAGTTTCTGAATGTACCAGCCTGTTGCTTTGATCAAGGTTTTTAATTTTAATTTTTGTTAGTGAAGTTAGGGCGGATCAATACAGATGACGTTTTTTATTTTTAGGGAGAGGGCGCGATGGAAATATTTTGGCACTCATGAATGTGAGGGCTGCAGGGGTGGGGGGGACATGGCCTGTTCCCTAGGTTTTGGCAGAGTGGTTCCTGCCTGGGTGCCAAGTATGTTCTTCCTATAAAGTATTGCTCTTCTCTCACACGCTGGACCTGCCTCTTCCTCTAGAGTGGGATGCTCTAGTGTGGCTGTGACCAAATACGCGAACGAGTCTTATGTCATAAACACACATGCTCAAGAGCTACTGCTTTCTAATTACTAATCAACTAAAAGTAACTGCACATGTTGCTGCTGACTCAAGCTCAGTGTGTGTGGTGTGTGTCCGTGTGTGTGTCCTCACTCATGATATCGCTTTAACAGAGCCAGTTAAAGGCTTGTTAAAACGGCATTAGTGTCGCCAGCTAGTCAGGTGCTTTCAGCTTGTGTGTGTCTCTAATCAGCGGGGAGTAAGGTCTGGGCTTGACTTGAGGCCCACGGCAAGAACAATCCGCTTTCACGCCTGCAATCCTTGACGCGATTATGACTGTTGCTAATGCTGTTGATGTAGGTTAGCCAATGCTCCTGTGCTCTGCTGAAGTAGTGTGTCTGTTTTGGAACATGCAGCTGACCACCAGCAGCACCCCAGTTGGTCCAGTGGTTGGATGAGATCCTTTTTATTTTATTTTCTTTCCCCCAACCTTACTTTACCAGTCGAAGTGTGCCCCAGACTCCCACACCTGCTTCTGGAATGTTCCGCCTGTTGTTGGGTCTCATGATGACTGTGCTGAAATCTCACGGTTGGCTACTAGAATTCTTCACTCAGCTGCTGGAATGCACTTGCTCTCCAACAATGTTCTAAGCATTATGTTTGACATCTGAGGACTCCAACACCCCCCCGTCCCCCCTTTTAATTTCCTTTATAGGCTGGTTGTTCCATGGAAATAGTTAAACATGTAATGTCTAATACGGTTTTGATTAAAAAGTTAAAGGTGCACATTTGGGGCACGTGGACTTTTCTTTCAATTGTGTGACCATAATTGTGTGCAAAGGTGCTCAAATTAGTTGCTGGTTTTGAATGGGAGTTCCAAATTGCATGTTTGCTTGCGTGTCGAACTCTGAACTCAATTTGTGCTTGATTGATATAAAATGTACTAACCGGACAAGTCATCTCTGCCTAGTCAAAGCACCAGCAATCCATACATCCACTGTGTGTGTATGCCTGTGTGCTCAGGTCTTTCGTTCCTTTTTTAAACCTTGAGCTTGGTGAAGGCACCAGTGAACCCAGCCCTCCTTGATTTATTTTTGTGTCTGTGTGGTGTTGGGGTTTGATGCCGGCCTCGCTCCAGCTGATTCCGTGTCTGGTTTTCTCCTCTGCAGAGGCAGGTGGCGGGGGAAGTCCAGACCCAGCCCCAGGACCGCATGGTCAACCAGATCGCCATGATGCTGGCCATCATGGGCCTCAGCCTGTCCTATTACAGCGCCCGACAGATGACGGACAAGGTGGAGAACACGCCCACCCCCTGAGGAGGCCCCGCCCACCCACAAGCCAGAGGAAAAGGCTGTGTAATCACGGAGGGAGGGAGAGAGGGATGGCGACATCCAGAATCTTCCACACATTACCGCTGTAGGCACGATCACTGGGTTTTTTTTTTTTCTTCCTCCCCTGTTTCGCACATGAACCAGTTGGGGGATTGTTAGATCTTCTCGTTTTTGTCTTATTTTGTTTGTTTTGTTGTTTTTTTTCCTAAGATGTCAAAGTCGGTGCAGTCGTTCGGCTTTGGGAATCATTGGGACTTCAGGGGTGGGAGGAAGGCTGGGGGGAGGGGTCCTGCTGTGCTGGTTTTTAGAAACTCCAGCACCATGTTTAGAGTAGGCCCGAGTTTCAGTCACTGATATGGTACATGGGAGTGTGCAGGCTTTTTGCATTTGCCCGTAGGAAGGAAAGGGGTTAACCCACTTAGAAAGCAAGTCCATTCCATTGTCCTCCCTTGCACAGGGCTTGCTTGGACTGTTAACCCTATCCTTAGTGGAACAGTCTCCTCTGAAATGTACCCATCAACCCATGAAAGCGGGCCTATGGGAGAGATATAGCTCTGCTTTTAAACACCTCTACAGCAGACATGCATTTTTAAAAATCAGTGAGACTAACTGAGCCTCAGAACTTACTGTGAAGGAATTTTTTTTTTTGTGGGCAAGGGGCTGAAGAACCTATAAGCAGATCTGAAAGGGAATTAATATTACTCTAATTAATACTACAGTATTTTTAATGTTTGATTCGTTTTCTCCACAATGTAAGTTAAAGATTGGTTGCTTAAGTGGTTTAAAAAACCCCTATAACCTCAATCTGTAGGTGTAAGCTCAAATGGTCTAACTCTGTTGAACAATGCATGGGTGTGGCACTTAGTTTTTTAAAATAATATTCAAACGTCATATTCTGTTGTATAAGGACTTTTTAAAAAACAAAAACACAGAATTGCTATAATGTCTGTTGCTGTAATCTATATTTTTAGAATTGATTATTGAATAAAGCTGTGATGCGTATGAACGTGAAGGATGAGACTCTGCAGTTAACTGCCGGTTGCTCTGTGGAGAGTAAGGCTTGAGGGACGTGGCGGCCATAAGACGGTTTTCGCTGTACCGTCTCGGAGGCACGCGGTGCTAGTTCCTGTTTCGCTGCCCGAGCTCAGAAGCGTAAAGGCAGACCCGCGCGGCACTGAAATTCGTTGCCGTGGAACCACTTCCTGTGCTGTCGGATGCCCTGGTTCCACAGGGGCCGCTGCAGGGACTGAACAGGAAGTGGTCATAACCCTAAACCACAGCTGTCTGAACCAGAGTTTGGATGCTTGTCTATGCCAGCCTACAAATGGTTATTCCCCCCCCCCTCCCCAACCCCAAATAAAATTTTTACACTGTAGTCTCTTAGAAATACCTTCTTTAAGCTATTGTCTGTAGGGGTAGGGGAACACTGTTCAACAAAATTACTACTTGAAGTGAAATGTAATTGTGTTTTTTTTTCTGCTAATAATTTAGTCCTTCCATCTTTTAAATGGGATGTGTACTGTATATGGAGAGAGAGAGACTTGGACGCCTGTACTGTAATTTGGTGACTCTTGTGGCATAGGACAAGTCTCAGAAATGTCAGCGCAAGCAGCATGTCCTTCAATCCCAGTCTGGCCCAGTCAAGGAGCCGCAAGATGGATTCCAAGATCTCCAAGATTCCAGAGAGCATTTCTTCCTGCCTGTTTGTTTATGCCCTCCTGTCCAAGAGGGGAAAACCCCCCAGAAACTGTCATGTCGTACATAAAGGTCCCCCAGGTCTGTAGTCTGTTACCTTGTAAGTTAGCCTGAACCTTCCTGAATGTACGTAGCTGATGCATGGCAGCCATGCAAGGTGGGTGCAAATGGGAGGCCGCTATATCTTCTGATAAGGGTGACAGATGGGTGGAGCAGATTCTTTGCTTGCTTCTTTTATTGGTGGGTTTTAGCCAATCTTGCAAGTGTATCCCAGCCCTCTATTTATTTTCAAGGTTGTGCAGCTCTTTCTCCCACTTGAATTTCTAAGGAAAGCATAGCTTTTGCTAGAGACGCCCCATTCTGAATTTTTGAGGGTGGTGGGGGGGGGGGGCAGAATTTAAGGTATGAAGTGCCAAACATGAGTCAGTCGGAAATTGGTATTGGGATCGTTTTGCTTGCTTCGCTTGCTTTGCTTTCCTGCATGTGCTGAGAGAAACGTCTAAGAGATGTGAAAGAAGGCATCACTGAACGTTGAATAAAATGACTAGCATTCATCCAGCTTAACGTATCGTATAGCATATTCTGTCGATTCAAACAAAATCGATTAAAAATAATAAAATAAAAAAATTAAAAGTGAAAAAGTTTAGGACAAATAAATATAACTATACTAATAATTAACTATGCTTATACTTTCGAATGTTGATGGGGGATGTTTTTAATATAAAGAAGAAACAAAACAATAAAAATGTAGCTACTGTCTGCAGGAGCAGAAATGTGGTGATAAGGGAAGAACTGAATTCGCCTTAAACGCTGTCGAAACAAAATGGCTGCCTGGCGCTTGTTGCGTACGTGCTTTTATATTTGTCTGTCAGATGTGAGGCGACTGTCTGGGAGCCGGGTCCGTTTGAGCATGCGTCCCTTGCGCAGTCAGGACGGGGGGGCATGTGCTCATGGGCAGACATGATGCCCCATGACAGGCGAGGGCCTCACTGGGTGACGCGTGCCGCCCCCCCACTCTACCTTGTCCCAACTTAGCCTTGTTTTACATCAGTGAGCAAATTGTGTGGTGGTGGGGGTGGAAGGAAAAAAAAACCCCAGGTCTGTAAAAGCAAAATCTGAGGACATGACCTGCGTGAGCCACCCTCCCATTGGTCGGTCGGTGACGTGATGCGCGAGCTGGCCCATGGATACAGGGAAGCGATGGAGACTCTGCCTCACGGGGGGCGCGGCTAGGGGAATGCGTCCAAAATCCTGCATCGCAGTTTCGTTTTTGATTTGAGGGATTCATTTTATCTTCTTTTTATTGTTTTTAAATGAGAGGAAATTGTGGTGGAGTGAGGTAGGTTTAGGGGGTGTGGGATGAGGTCAGTTTGGGGGTGGTGTAGGCACTTCAATTTGAGACTGGGGCCTTAAAGTCTATGCAGAATCTGCGTTAGCTATTGGAATTTTTTTTTTTATTTTTAACTTTTCCCCAATTCTGCACGTTTGCATTGCTTGATAAGTGGCATTCGTATGCTGTCTTACAAATGTGTTTCCAAACAGACAGTTTCAGGGGATCTTGCAGACAGGAGAGCCTTATGTCCTGAAGCTCAGACTGGCAGAAAGAACATACTCCAAGCTTATGGTGCTGGGCAGTCCCACCGGTGTTGAGCATGACCGCGTTCACCTTAAATGCTGGTGCAGATGAGAACCTGGAGATCAGTGAAATCTAACGGAGGTGCCTGCAGGCTTTTAATTCTGTGTAATCTTTGTGCGAGTGTGCCGTGCGTTACCTGATTAACTCATGTAACCGTGAGTGTGACTTAGTTTTTTTTTTTTTTGCTTGTTTTATGATTATGCTGATGATGATGATGATGATGATGATTGTATGGGGCTCGTTCAGCAAGGCGGCGATTGGTCTGAGCGTCCCCGTCTTCGTTAGGTTTGTACCGCCAACACTGTGAAGACCCTTTGCGGGGCCCTGGGTGGTCCTCGGGGGACCTCTTTAGCTTTTGACGTAGCAGCAGTTTCCTCTTCCTGCCCCCGGGCCCAGCTTGGTGTTGCCCATATTATGTACCCCCTCCCCTCCCCATATCCACGAGGGGCAGAGCCTGGGTTCCTGTCGCGAATGCTGCGGTTGCTTTTCCAGGTGCCCCCCCCCATCCCATCCCATCCCAAAATGATGTCCTTGTACTGCTGCTACAAGTGCATAATAAAGACTTTAATCCACACTTCTGTGGAGTCCATGCTTCATTTGTGTCTTGTCAGTTTTCTTGACCTTGCAAAGAATGTAGTTCAGTTTCTTCAGATGATTCTGAGCTCTACAACTCATGTCTGTACAGTAAATCCTCCATTTCCTGTCACTAACTATCCCATGTGCGTACCCCCTGACTGACTAGCCATGTTGGGCCTGTCCACACTGAGCATGCCCAGATCCAGTTTCTTTCTCCAGCAGCACTGATAGCCGAAAGCTGTTTCTCTGAAATGGGGCAGTTCGTTCAGTCATAATCCCCACCCCCCCCGCCATTCTCTATCCATCTGGATTGTCAAAAGAGGCTTATCCTCTTCCTGACTTGCATTATTTTATGCAGTTTGTGGCCAATCGCTTATAAATATTTCTTACTCTATTTTCCAGTCTAGCTAGTTGAGTGCTTCTAAAGTGGAGGTTCAGACCAACAATCAGGATGAAGATTTATGTTCTGGACCATTGAGGTTCAGTTTGTCCCAACGGCAGGAGGACTGAGTTCCATTGTGTGAGAACCTGGACACTGTCCCACGGGCTTGGCACTCTACAGTGCTGAGATAATTGGGTAATGGCCTGTACTGTGCTTGTTGGCCAAACCGCCTCATGTCCAGAAACCATAGAAATGAAGCCGGGTGTTCCCATGATCTGCTCTGACTCGGTATTAATCACTGATTATTCAACAGCAAAGTGTGAAGCGTCTTCAGGGCAGCGCTTGTAAATATTTTGAAAGGTGAACACTAAGCCTCCAACCTGGTATCTGAAGTCGCCTGTTTCCTAATAACCGCAAAACATTTTTTTACCCAATGACACAAAGTTAAAACCCAATATAAACCCATTAATCAAACATTAATGAAAATAACTTCCATGTGTCGTCTTTAGTCTGTTTCAGAAATTGGTTTACAGACACACTCTATTATGTTATCGTTAACTGGCTTTTTCTCAGGCTGGTATTTATACCATAATCCCTTCTCATTTCCACAGTGGCTTTTTTATTGAACTATCCAGCACTCAGTGGGTAACCACATTGTCTGACGTGACACACTTGTCTCTGCCCAAAAGCAATTGGGACACGTTGCAAAACTGCCAGGAAGTGTCTCGACAACCTGGTACCCATAAAAACTGCTTTACATAAATATTGAAAATATGATATAGAACATCATGCATACGTTACATTTTCTTTCTGCCTTTAGTAATGACTGAATTTGTCTCTGCAGTAACCTGTACACAGGCATATACTGCTCAAGTGGGGAGGATTTTGGTTAAACTGGTAAAAATGTAAAATGATTCACATGTCTAATGAAACACACTTACTCGTTCAAAGCAGCTGAGTTCAGATGACTTCTGAGGCCTGTCTTGTCTTGTGTGTGGAATGCCCCTGAGGATCATGGGAAGGATCATTCAGCTGACTGATAATTATACTGACAGTCATGTAAACAGGCTGATTTCTACTGATGATTTTTTAATAAAAAGTGACACGTAAACACAAAAACTTGGAAGAAGTACAATGGCTGACTGCTGTTTACGGTGAATGATTTCAGTTGAGAGAGCTGCGTCTTCAGCAGAAGTGCAGAGAGAGACTCTGGTAAGCACCTACAGCATTTCAGTACACTTCCTGTGAGCCCTCATGCAGCTATTGGCCAGTCAAAAACAGGACAGGAAATGTTCCACATCGTGCTCTTTTTCGTGGTTTTATTCTCAGTGTTTCTGTAGTGACGATTGGGTTTCTTTGATTAATATTGCACATCATTTATTCTCCTTTGACTCTGGGTATATTAACAGCGCCTCCTAAAATGACTTTTGAAAACAGGACCGGCTTTGTTTCAGGCCACTGGACCTGAGCGGGACGGGGAAGCTGTTTCTCCCATTCAGCTTCACAAAAGGAATTTTGATAATGTCTCGATCTGAAACCAGAGAGCTGTTGGAAGCATTCTGAGGTCTGTACAATTATATGTTTGTGGGTGGGTGTGTGTGTATGTCTGGTAGGGGGGGGAGTACAGGAGGTAACACCAGGTGCTGATTAAGTGGGAGTGGGATCTTTTTGCGCTGTTGCTTCTCTCTCACACACTCCCTCACTCTCTTAAGCTCCTGTAAATTAAAAATGATGTGAACACTGCCAGTGTTGCATGTTTCTCTCTTAAACCAGTCCTAGTGAGTGCACTGCTCCAGGGAGATTTCTGTTCCAACTGCATGCTGAAAACCAGCCAATCGGAGTTGAGTGTCAGACTGGGCGTGGCCTGTTGCTGAAGGTGTAAATGAAGAGCACCTGGCAGCTTCCGGTGGGGACACGCCTTCCCGCGCACCGAGGTGACCCGCCTCGCAGAGGAGAGCCCGGCGCGTCACCCGCGTTTCGCACGGCTATCGAACGTCAACCGTGGAGCGGAGATAAAAATAGTCACTCATTTACACAGCTTTATATCAAAAAAAAAAGGAAAACAAATAACTTCTGTTTACTCGTTGCTTTTGGTGAGACATAGACCAGCAAAGAGTTGTGTGATTTTATCCCCATCACGATTGCAGTGTTTGCGAGCCTTTTATCAAGCCTGAATAACACCCATCGACACAAACAGAAACGTATGTTTTATTTGCTGTTTTTTCAGTCCGCATCTAGTATTTTGGCGTTATTGTAATAGCGGTGACGAGAGGATCAGTGAATGAACTGACTGCATTGACTGTGCCCTCTGAAGCCTACGCGCAGTTTGGCACAGTGAACTGATCACACGGTGTTACGCAATGCAGCGAGCTGGCCTGGCTCAGGGCCTGCCAAACCCTTGCGGCCTTTTCATTTTTATATTTGTTTGCCCCGCGCCTCTCAACAGTTTTTTAATGCGCGTACATGTCTTCTTTGATACGTCCTTTGAAATCTTTTATCGTTTCTGTGATGCGGCACAGAGCCAACAAATGCCTTTGTCAGAGTTAATTAATTTATGAGCAGCTCCACGCCCAGCAAAGTGCAGTTTCTCCTTACAATTAGACATTCAATAATCGTGGTGAATTATGCAGTAAAAAAAAAAAAATTGAAATCCCCGAGGCGGTTAGCAGTTTGTTCTGCGGTCTGTTTACTCATTCCTGCCGCTACAGTCAGCACAGTACCGCCACGGCCGCGGCTCGCCCAGCGAACGAGCTTCGAACAGGAGCGAACTCCTCCGACTGTCGGCTGCCTGGGACACAGCAGGGGGTTCTGACAGACGGGGCCTTCCTAGAATTTACTCACGTTACAAATTTGGGGGGTGGGGGGTTGGGGGTGTGCAGGATTAGGGGGTGGATATAGCATTTCATCCATGATTTATACATGTGTATAGTTCCAGTTTATTTAGGTCCCTGCGTGTGGACGGGACAGGTGTTTTTGTAGAGGTTTTGTAGAAACAGTGCAGTGTGGAAACTGTACAGCCAGAAAGAACCAGAAAAGGAGCCACAGGCCTTTTGCAAGCGCTTGCCAGTTGCTAACACACAAGCCCCCCTGGATTGGACCGGCAAGCTGCCAATCACTAAAAGATTGAGCCCCTTTGTCAGGATTGGCTCAAAAAGAAGGGAGAAGGCGGGACTTCTGGGGCCCGAGTGATGTAACCCATCATGGTAACGACATAGGAAAACATACATCATGGCTGGGTGGTGACTGGCTTCTGATTGGCTGAACAGTGTCACATGACAGGGATCCACTTCTTGTCTTGTATGTAAATGAGCTGTGCTGCATCATGTGATCTGCGCAATGCTCCCCCTTTGTCACCGTCTCTCTTCCTATCCCTCCCTCTCTCTCTCTCTCTTTCTGTGTGACTCTCTCTCCTTGACCTATGACAGCACTATTTTCTGAAGCTGTCTGAGGGACGCAGGTTGTCGGGGCGACGCGGGACGAGCACAGCGGGGCCAGGCAGACATGACTGACTCCACAATGCAGGCTTTGTCTCCTGTCTGAGGAGATTTCACTGTGTGTGTGTGAATGTGTGTGTGCGCGTGCACGTGTGAATGTGTGACTGTCTGTGTGTGCGTCTGAGTGTGCATATGTGCCTGAGTGTGTGTGTGTGTGTGTGTGTGCGTATGTGTACGTGTGTGTGTGTGTGTGTGTGCATGTGTGTGCATTTGAATGTGTGAGTGCCTGAGTGTGTGTGTGTGTGTGTGTGTGTGTGTGTGTGTGCGCATGTGTGAGTGTGTGTGTATGTGTGTGTGTGCGCACGTGTGTGTGTGTGTGCACGTGTGTGCATTTGAATGTGTGAGTGCCTGAGTGTGTGTGTGTGTGTGTGTGTGTGTGCGCATGTGTGAGTGCCTGAGTGTGTGTGTGTGTGTGTGTGTGTGCGCGTGTGCGAGTGTGTGTGTGTGTGCACGTGTGTGCATTTGAATGTGTGAGTGCCTGAGTGTGTGTGTGTGTGTGTGAGTGTGTGTGCATGTGTGTGTATGTGTGTGTGTGCACGTGTGCACGTGTGAGTGCCTGAGTGTGTGTGTGTGTGTGCGCGTGTGTGAGTGTGTGTGTGTGTGCATGTGTGCACGTGTGAGTGCCTGAGGTGTGTGTGTGTGTGTGCGCGTGTGGTGGTGTGTGTGTGTGTGCATGTGTGCACGTGTGAGTGCCTGAGTGTGTGTGTGTGTGTGCGCGTGTGTGAGTGTGTGTGTGTGTGTGCATGTGTGCACGTGTGAGTGCCTGAGTGTGTGTGTGTGTGTGCGCGTGTGTGAGTGTGTGTGTGTGTGTGCACGTGTGCACGTGTGAGTGTCTGGGTGTGTGTGCATATGTGTCGGTGTTTTTGTCAGCATGCAAAAATCTGCCTGGAGGAAGTAATTTACAAAGAAATATTCACATGGTGACTTCAACCAGAATGCTCAAACAAAAAAAGACTTTCACAGCATAGCATTTCGAGACAGAATATTCATTTCACACAATGACATCAGATCCCCATTATACTAACACCAATCCCGATTATGTGAATGATTTGATAGAATGGAATATATATCAGATGAATATACACACAATAGCCTACTAGAAAACAATGAAATTTTAAAAAATGTAAATAAAAGTTTTAAATGATACTGATTCTACCTTTCTAAGAAGTTTTACATTTTTAAAACACTCCCAGCAGTCTCTTGCTCTGCAATGCTCAGTGTTAAATAAACTCTCTACTGGACTCATAAACTATAGATGAATCAACAATGGACATTGTACTGTGCATGGTATTTATCTATTCTCTGGTTAAGAAGTTTTACAGGTATGCTTGTAGGAAAGTCAAGTCTGTCTCAGTTTCGAGTGAAAGGAAGCTTTCACCGGTGTCCATATGAGAGGCCACATTAGAGAGAAGGCACTGTGTTCTGGTTCTGACACGTCTCAGAAAAACAACTGAACGTGCAAAAGTGCGGTTGTGTCCCATAACCAAACATCACTGCCACGGTTCACAGTGTCAAAGACGCTGTTACATCACTGTGTGTTTTTCACCCGTGGGGGGGGGGGGGGGGGATGGGGCAGAGGACTCCAGGCCTAACGGGGGGCCCCCTGCCACGCAGGAAGTCTCGAAGGCCAGCCGCCTCAGAGCCGGCTCAGACCGGTTTCAACCGGAGAGGGGAAAAGCGACCTCACACACACAGAGGTGTGGAAAGGGGCCGCACTGGCATTCTGGAGCGCTCGCCCTGTTCCCGCTGTGTTTCCTCCCCACGTACGTATGCGCTTGTGTGTTTGCTCAAGAGCCCCCTACGGACCGGCGGAGTGGAACTAAATCCGTCAGCTGCCATGGCGCAGCCCAATGGTGATAACCAGAGAACCTCTGACTAAAGGGGGTTTGATTGATTGATTGGTCAGTGGAGGAATCTCTGGAATGTGCATGCTGATTGGTCAGACCGTAGATCAATGGAAGCCTGCCACTGGTATTGAAGCCTTCTTTGTGTCATTGCGTTCAAGTGGAACCCCCCCCCCCCACCACACACACACACACACATTCATCTCACTAGTGGAGGCAGTTCTGTAACAGAAATTCCCCTGAGGGATCATGGGAAGGAAAAGGCAGGAGTGGAGGACTGGATTTTTGAGTCATTATCTTTAATGACCTCTCCGCCCCCAGGACATTAAGGCCATTAACAGAGAGCTTCACTGTCCTGAGGTGTGCTGCTGTGACCAGCACCTACCCAGAATGCCTTGCTGGTTGACCCCCTTGAATTTGGGAGTATTTCTTTGTAAACAAGAGCCTGCCTGGAACCTCACCCAGCTCAACCCTCCCCACCCCTGCCCAATCCTCTACCCGGTACCCCTTGCACAACCGACCCCACCCCAAACACGTGCCACAAACACACACATCAATGGAAGCATGAAAGCCTGCCACTGGTATTGAAGCCTGCTTTGCGTCATTGCGTTCAAGTGGAAAAACACACACACACACCCAAACACACATGCACACACACACACACACACACACACGCACACACATATCTACATCTGTGCATATGCCCCACAGCTCTATTTTAAGGCTGCAGTGAGATGCTTTCCAGCACACTGTGTGCGTCTGAAGATGGTTTTATGTTCTCTCCTGTCCAGGAACACGCTTCGCTTGTTCCTTCGGTTTCTTGGAGGTTTGCTTTTAAACTACAGGTTGCATAAGCGGCCAGTAGCCTACTGCATGAGGGCTGCCCTGTTCTTTTCTACTAATCAAGGTCCTTAGTAAAGACTCCAAAGGTTGATTAGTAGAATCAGGTGTGTAACTGCTTGGTTGGAACAAAAGCCTGCACCCACACTGGCCCTTTCTGGCCCGAGTTGAGAACCACTGGTTTACACCTTCCTTACGCAACCAAAAATCACTCAATCGTTCCATTCATTAAGATCCAATATACTGGCATTTCTAACTTGTCTTGATTTTCTGAGACAATGGAAGGCAGTCCTGATCCTATTTTAAGAACTTAATCACATACAGGTATGTCAATGATACCAGGACATAACACTGATGTACATGTGACATAAGAAACAGTAACTTGAAAATAGACAAAATGATAGCAAAATATACCAATTGCTGATGTTTTTGTCACAGTGGAATATATCTGAATATAACCAACATAAATGTACTATGGATGAAAAACGACAATTAGTTGTGAAAGGGTAGGACATCTCATGAAAGTTTAGAAAAACACTAATAGGTATAATAGTGGATATGACCGTGATAATTACCGAACCTGAACTGTGTTTACATTACATTACATTACATTTATTTGGCAGACGCTTTTATCCAAAGCGACGTACAAAAAGTGCATTTCATGGTCACAGACAACTACTAAACACAGGTTCAATAAGATACGATACTTGTTTAAGCATGACTAATCCAACTCTGTCTTTGTCAGCCTCAGTAAAAGTACACACACACTTCTGCGTGAGTAGACTCCTTAAAGCTGAATGGGCAGAACACAGGACAAGCTGCAGACAGACTGAGGACTGAGGGCCTCCGTAGCAGAACGCAGCTCAGTCTGAACTAGTCCAGAGGCTGAAGTACTCACCTGCCCCAAAGCTAGCGAGTTTCACTAACTGCTGATAATTACACCCATGACATCATGACAATTTGGCTCCGCAGTGAGCCGCCCTTTAGCGACGCTAATAGTTCCTTTAGCTTTGTTTATTACTTTTACGGGGTGCGTAATCGCATCGCTATAACCGTTAGGCCTTAATGGAGGCGTCGCTGGTCTTAGGCACATGCGACTGGAAACAGCCATTGATTGGCTGCTGCATTCCCCGAGTTCCATCGCATGGACGCAATCTTTCTTGCGGCCCCACTGGTGCTAAGTCTGTACCCCGGTGGAAAAAAAGCTGACTGCTAATGTAACAGCTGAATGAATCAGTAAGCAAGCGGCAGGTATTTGCGCTTAAGGAAGGCAGTTTTAAAAAATGCTAAACTTAATAAAACAATGAAAGCACAAAAGTACGCTGAAAAAACTTTTTTTTTTTTAAATATTCTTGATTGTTTAGCCCATATTTGCTGTGTTGGGACAAAAATAGGGGCATTATATAATAGGATGAAAGGTTGCCCATTCCCCTGAAGTCACCGTCTTTACATAAGCTGTTATTTTGGTGACAATCTTCAGCACTTTATGTGTGTGTTTACGTGTGTGTGTGTTCATGTGTGTGTGTGTATGAGTGTGTGTGCATACGTGTTTGTTGTGTGTGTGTGTGTGTGTTTACGTGTATGTAGATGTGTATGAGTGTGTGTGTCCGTGTGTACGTGCGTGTGTATATATATATGAAGGCCACAAGAACACTTTACCATATGCAGAGGTCACCTGGTAAAGTGAGGAATGCTTTGCGTTGCTGGGCGTCGATAAGGGGTTGAGGAGGTCGCTTTTGGCAAGTGTCCCACCAATAGCGACTGGGGTGCCAGGCAGGAGGGTACAGAGGAAAGAGGGGGCTGGGGGCTTTAGGATGCGTCCTGAAACTCGACTCCACACGCACACATGATATCCTGCACATAATAATAAAAAAGGACTCGGGTGACCCCGCACACACATGGCTACTCCTTATTGGCTGCTCGCTCACCGGTGCATTCTGGGTACTGTGCATGTCATGCCGTGAATCCCCACTCGTGCCCTGGAGTCATGAGTGGGCGGGGCATCTGCTGACATATAGGCCGGAATCAGCAAGTCAGATCAGGGAACATATGTTTGCTCACATTTGTCTCTGGCCAATTCCATCAGTCAGTCCATTTTTAGAAATGCATGATCCTATAGGATCTCACTGACGGAGGCGGGCCAGAAAGCAGCACGCACAGGGTTCAAGGCAGGACTACCCTCTGTGTGTGACCTCATACGTGCACAAACACACACGCACGCACGCGCATACACATGCACTACACCCACATATACTCACACGCACGTAAACATATACATGCACGCATGCGCATACAGACACGCACGTGTGCACATATGCACGCACACGCATGCTGACACGCACAGACGCACATACACACAACCCAGCTCTAATTCATCCGAACATCCACCCCATATCATCCACAATTTTAAATGAAAGTTTTCCTTTTGCCGGCTGATTGGACGGAGAAGAGAACAGGAGAGGGAGAGACAGAGAGCGGGAATGGGAACTGTTCGCTGACACCGAAAAGCTCGCCGCTGCACGTGTGGAGGAGGAGAGTGTCGGAGACGTGAGGAACACTGTGTTCTCTGTACACTGTGTTCCCCATCTCAACCAGGCCAGGAAATAAATAAAGAAAGAGGAGAAACACTGAACATGTGCTGCAGACTGGGCCTCTGCTGCCACCTGCTGGGGGACCGTGGTACTGAAACTTCGGGTGGCCTTCTGATTAGATGCTGTCCATCATTCAGCATTGAGTAGAAAAAGTGGGTTGGCCGTCTCTTCATGTGAGAAGAGAGGAGCGTGGCTTAGGTTCTTTTATAAGGCCATTAGTCATAAACTCCCATCTTCTCTCCACAGGCTTATTAATGGGAGAGTAGGACTTTAACAGACTCGTTTTCATGACTCGTTCTCGGCTCTGGGTGTTCGCAGTTAACACAGAACTAGGGAAGACTAGACTTTGAAGCTCAGTGCTATGGTTCCTATTGGTCCTTTCAGGGACCTGGTTAAGGACCTGATTACATTTAATTGTGAAAATTTTAATTAAAGCTGCATTATTGTTCTTATGGTTTTACGACGGTGTTATCTATTGTTTTGATCTTCGTTGTAAACTGTGTCATTTTTTCTTTAAACTCTTGAAAACGAGGGCTTTGATCCCTCAAGTAATAAATAAAGGGAAATAAATACAAAATAAATTATGGCCACAACTCTGAACTTTGACATTTTCAAACATTGCTGGACGGGACATTTGGGAAGAATATGTCAGGGCAGTGCATCAAGCACACACACTCTCACATGCGCACACACACATTCCCGGTTTGTGCCTATTCTCCTTTTAGTTAAAATGTCAAGGATGATGCATGACCCATTTCAAACGACGACTGAAGACCCACCTCTTCAGGCTGCACCTCTCCCCATCCCTCCCTTCCCCCCTGTAAATGACTAAAACTTAGGGTTGTAACTAGGCAGCTGTTTCATAGGTGACTTAGTTGATGCGCCTGTCTTAACGACTACTTGTATTTTTATTTATTTTTTATTTTTTTTCCATAGATTGCGTTGTCGCCGTTCTCGTTGTTAGTGTTAATCAGTTTAACCATCAGGGTCCAAGTTGAACTATGCGGTTGTTCCCTGTACTTGGACCGGTACTTCTCTCTAGGGGTTTCGTCATACTTGTTCCTGGTTATGGTTATACACTTTGTTGTACGTCGCTCTGGATAAGAGCGTCTGCCAAATGCCTGTAATGTAATGTAATAATGCATATGATCCAACATTTGCCTTAGATTCCAGCATTTAGCGAGAACCAAACCCAAACGTTATTTGCCTCATACTGGTTAAAATTTATCAAAAGATAAATGTGAGCCCCAATCATGGTTATGTTTTGGTTGCTGGAGTGAAAAAGTCTGACAGTAAGGGGGCGACTGAAGAGCACTTATGATATAGGATGACTGCACCAGTCTTCATGTGAAACAAAGCAGGTAAAATCATAGAACACCTTGCTGTATCTAAAACCCCTGTGTTTGGAATATGTAGGTCAGTAGCATTGTGACCAGTGACAGACCTCAACAGTAGGTGGCAGCGGTAGCTATGGTTCCTCTGATATCGTCATAGAAACACAACAAATCAACAGCATTTTAAGTAATCTTCAGCCCGGTAAAACTGTTCAATCTCTCACCCGTAAATAGATTCTCTTTTTTTGATGTGACTCGATGGCCATTTTTACCTTCTGTGCTCGGTCCGTTACTCAACAAAATCTTTAGTGTTGGGTTCACCATTCTAACCAATCCAAAAAAGATAAACTCATGATAAAAAATATGGGTCAACAGCAAGAACAGTCAGACCTAGCAGATCTTACATATTTATTGCTAAGTTACGCACAAGTCATAGCCAAGATAAACACAGCATAAAACAAGATGTGAAACCTTGCACTAAAGATACGGCGAGTGGCCTAAATCCGGTAAAGGCCTAAATTGGAGTTAATCATAGCACGGACGAGCTACTGACGTGGGAGTGTTTTCCACACCCAACGACGGGGAGAAGTAGGTCACAGGCCCGCGGTTGGCTGGTCTGAGATCTGAGGGGGTGTAATTCCAGGGGTTGAATAGCAGTGCCAGGCCCTGGTGAATAATGCATACACCCTTTTTGCGTGCGACTGAAACTCTACCCCGCTTGTCAAGATGATGCGTCGCCACAGAATGTGCCGCTCCGGAATCGACGGGGACGCATGCGGACCCTCCCTGTGGGCCAACCGATCGGCCATTTTACCCGATCGGCCATTTCCTCCCCAACAGTAACTTTGCGCCACGATGCCAACAGGAAATGAGAAATGACCCAAAGCGCACTTCAGAAAGCACACAATAACGATGGCGGTCCCTTGATCTCATTAAGCATTAATGCCAGTAGATCCTGAAGTATTGATGCCGCTCCTCGGAGTAAACACTTAGATTACCGATAGGGATTCCAAATTTTTCTATTATTAAAAACCACTGGCGCGTCCGGCCCTGTCTGCAGTAGGACAGCAACCACGATAGCAAATATATCAGCGTAATAAATCTACGCAACGCGTGGCCATGTCCGACGTGGACATCCTACGGGGTTATGCTCTTTCACAGTACAACACAACAGTCTACTTACAGAAAGAACTGAACTACGCACAGAAAAGTTACTTTTGGAGGAATATTTAGAAAACTTATACATAAGAATTACCTTGTATGGTCCTTTGGACTTATAAAAGTTTTTAAAAAAGTTTTATGTCTCTGTCTGTATATGCGAGAAGATAAAAATGTAATAAATGAATAAATAAATAATGGCAGCCATTGAGGGATACATCTCTCTCATTGGGGAGTGGGATTTTGGCGGTCTGCACTATGGGCTGTTTGCACAGGCAGCACCATTATCACTCTGAGCTCCGAGCCCTCTCTTCTCACTGGGCGGACAATGGCCAGGCAGAATTGAAAAGGCCAGCTGAAATTTTCATGAGGAAACCCACACCTGTTTCCAGGTAACCAATGCTGGGGGCCCGAGTCGGGACGGGTGTGAGCTCCACGGCGACCTGCCCCCCCCCCCTTACCTGCTGTGACACTCGACGGAGAGAGACAGCAACTGCCGTTAGGGTCTGAGGAGTCGCACCAACCTGGCTTTTTAAAAACATGAAACAGCAGCAGCTAGCGACCGCTTAGAAACGGAAGCCTTCTCCACCCGCGATTTTCATCCAGGCGACGCGTCCGTAAATGGGAAAGTAAGGCGAACGGAGGGAGGAAAGAGGCCAGGAAGAGGAATAGCTCCACAGACGCGCTTCACCACTGCACACTGAACCCCACAGACTCAAACATGAATCCCCTCTGGAAGGTGTACAAGAGCAAGGTGATGAAGACCATCAACCCGGAAGGTGAAGAAGACGCTGCGACTGAGGTAGAGGCCCAACGATCTCGCTCCCCCCCCCCCACCCACCCACCCACCCCCCTTGACCCTCCTGTCCTGTTTCCTGGGTGGCGTATTGAGGTGCTTTCTCACTGTACCACTTCAACTGCAATACTGATCTCAGACCAGCAGTCTGCCAGCAGCCGCAAGCAGCTCACTCCCTGAGAACTGATCAGAGATCAGTGTTGCGTCTTGCATTTGGGAATGGAAGGGAGCAAAATGTGCATGTGTGTGATGTGCGCGTGTGTAGCATGTGGTGTGTGTGCGTGTGCGGTGTGTGTGCGGTGTGTGTGCATGTGAATGCTATGTGTGCGTGTGTGTGCGTGCCCATGCGGAGTGTGTGAGTGTCCATGTGTGGTGTCTATATGTGTGCGTGCATGTGCGGTGTGTGTGTGTGTATGAGTCTGATGTTGGGTAGGAGTCATTTGGGTGTCTCACAGCAGGTGTGAAAGGGTATTGTTTCACAGTCTGATGTTTGATATTCACTTCAAGGGCAAATGTGCAGAAAATGTTCATTTTACCTGGTCTGATCTCAGCACAGTGACTGAGGACAAAGGTTTTTCCCTTTTAACAGAGATTACTGGATCTGAATACCAAGTGCAGAACATGGAAAGCACCCTGGTATAGCACATGGAAAATCTTTAACTAACTCATATTGTAAATCTTTTGTTAAAATGCCTCACTTGTTGAAAACGTTTTTCAAGATTTTTTATTTTCCTCATCAAGAGAAAGACAAATGGATCTTTCAGGTCACCGCTGAGTTTGCCTTGTCCCTTCACTGTGAGAGCCAAAGTCCAGTCCTGAGAAACCAGGCCAAGAGAGGCTGAGTTCTTTGGGGGGCAGAGGCTGCGTTTATGGGGGGGGGGGGGGGCACAGGGGGCGAGTTTATGGGGGCAAGCCCTAGTTCCTCACCCCATTCTATGACCCTCCAGCTGCTCTGTACACACAGATAATCCTCACCGGTGCTGAGACTCTGGCAGCACAGTCTGAACTGACGCATACGGAGAAAGACCTGACCACCCAGTTTTTCCTCTTCAGTGCTTTAGTATTGTTTGACACAACAATTTGAGCGGCAAACCACAACAAGTGTTTCTCAATCTGCTATTGGCCCACAAAACGACAAACCGAAAAGCCCGCCAACGCCTAGCTACTTCCCAAAGAGCGTCGTCTGGCAAAGACTACATTCATAAGAGTTATCCAGCTACCTTTCCTCCAGATTAGCCTTTAACAGAAACAAACAGCTCCAACCGCTGGCCAAACCGACGAGAACGGCAACAGCCCGGTTACATCACGCGACCCCCCTGTGAGTTGGCCACAGAGGGCTTCCGTAGAGAGCCGGCCCAGCCCAGCGCACTGAGGCGCAGGGACACCCGAGCCCGAGGAGAAGCCAAACCCGCGGATTAGATGACATTCCAGTGTGAGAAGAGGAGACGGACCGCGCGCTGCAGTCAGTCACCCGCGCGGCTCTTTCTGTCTGCGGAGGTGAACAGGGGGCCCAGCCTTCAGCGTCATCTATCCTGCGCCGACGCCCACACCCACGGCGACCTGCATAGCCTGAATAAAAGGCATACTTGTCCATGCATACAGCTGGATGTTTACCCTATATTTAGCTGAATGGCAGGCCCCATATGCTGAGGGAATCAAACCTGCAACCCCCTCTTGTAGTTTAAACAGGGTTTTGTTTTTCCAAAAAAAAATTCAATGGTTATGTAAATATTTTCAACATTTTACACCCCACCTACTTGGTTCTTTGCATAGGAGACCTCAGGTATTAGGCCTATTATTGCAACACAAAATAAAGTAACTTATATCAGCTCCTGTGCTCGTTTGGAGTCCTGTCAGCATGATGAGATATAATCGCCATTATTTTTTACAAAATACATGACTGCAGCAGCAGTGAAAACAGCTTAGGGCCAATCACAAGGCTCAATCGCATGAAACTTTTCCTGCCATCTGTAAGATTGGTCGACCAGGACCTAACGGCATAATTACATCAATGGAAACAGCACTTTACTTCACTGCTCCTCGTAATGAATTGGACACGCAGGATTATCACTCCAGGCAACTGCATGAGGATGGAAATATTGCCTGGGGGGGGGGGGGTTGGTTTGAATGGGGAGACACTGTTTCTCTTGCTTTGCCGGCACAATTAAAAGCTACCCCCACCCCTGCCCTTAAGATATGCAAACGCATCTGTGCCTGTAAGTCAGGGGTGTCCAATCTTAGCCAAAATGGGCCAATGTGGGTGCAGGTTTCTGCTTCAGCCAAGCACTACGACACCACGTCAGTCTGTGGATGTATTTAAGCTTCACATTCTTATGCTGCATAGTTCTGCCTGGCTGCACAGTAACTTGTAGTACCTGCCACGGTATCAGCACAGGAGGGCGCTATTACACTACTGAACTGAAACAGCTGATTCCACAGTTTAAACACATCTTAGACCAGGGGCGTCCAGTGTTACCTAAAAAGGGCCAGAGTGGGTTAGCCCAGCGCAAACACACCTGATTCAGTTTGTCAAGGTCTTGATTGGAGACATGATTAGTTAAATAATTGAATCAGGTGTGGCAGTGCTGGGCTAAAACAAAAACTTGAGCCCACACCAGCCCTTTCTGGGGGAGACTGGACACCTCTGTCTTAAAGAATAAAAGTGGCGGGGAGACAATGTATGTATGACACTGCAGACGTGTGACGGCCCTGTGTTTGTTTCCAGAACAGCGAGCCAGACTGTAACATGACGCCGATCGAGGAGGACGAGGGCCCCAGCGCCATGTCCCAGCTGGCCAAGAAGGTGAGCAGCGCAGTGGAAGCACAACTCACACACCCACACACCAATATCGCCATGTTACACAGAACTCACACACCCACACCGCCATGTTACACAGAACTCACACACCCACACCGCCATGTTACAGAACTCACACACCCACACCGCCATGTTACAGAACTCACACACCCACACCGCCATGTTACAGAACTCACACACCCACACCGCCATGTTACAGAACTCACCACCACCGCCTGTATCAGACCACACACTCACACCGCATGTTACACAGAACTCACACACTCACACCGCCATGTTACAGAACTCACACACCCACAATGCCATGTTACAGAACCCACACACCCACACCGCCATGTTACAGACTCACACCCACCGCCTGTTAGAACTCAACACCACCGCATGTTCACAGACTCACACCCACCTCATGTACTGGTGTGTGTGTGTGTATGTATGCCTGGGTGTGTGTGTGTGTGTGTGTATATGGGTGTGTATGTGTATGTGTGTGTTTTTCTCCTCAGGTGCAAGGTGCGGGGGCCAAAGGCTGGAAGAGCATGTCTGCTCTCTTCAACAAGGACGACGAGCACCAACTGCTGGAGTCAGAGGGCCAGACGGCAGCTGACCAGTGAGTACACGAGCCCCTCCCCTACTAGACAAGCCCCTCCCCAATTATACAGGCCCCTCCCCTACTACACAAGCTCCTCATATACCGGCATCTGTCTGCACAGTAAGTCACTCTGGAAAAGTTTCTCTCCATGGGTACCAGGAGTTTTTGGCTGGACCGCAACAGCGGGGCCAGCCCTACAAAGTAAGCGCAAATGTCTGTGACTGAGTGACTGAGTGATGAAGTTGCACCATTGGTTGGCCGACTTATGAAGTTACACCATTGGTCAACCGGTCGAGCCATATACTAGGTTTTGACCTGGTTATGTCAAGAAGCGTGATGTAATGCCATGGCCCCACCCCTTTCTCCCTCGCTGTGTCCCCAGCCCACTGGCGGTGAAGCCCGAGGAGCCGCGGCCGACCAAGCGGGGCACGGGATTCTGGGATAGCTTCGCCACCAAGTGGCAGCAGGAGGCCTCTGCCAGGCAGGCCGCGACCGTGGCTTCAGCGGAGGAGGGGGGCGCGGGCGGGGACGCGGCGCTAGAGGAGGGGAGCGAGGCCGGAGGGAGGGGCCAGGAGAGGGAGGCTCAGCAGGAGGGGGAGGAGAGCGAAGGCGGAGGGGGAGGAGTCAGCGGGAACAGCTTCTCCAAGTATGCCTCCCTGGGCGGGGGAGGGGAGGAGTCTGCCTTCAAGTGGAACTTTGTCACCAGCAAACTGGCCGAGCTGAAGACCAAGAGTCTGGCCAAGACCAACTAGACCCACTGCTATGATTGAATGCGTCACTGTTATGAGTAGTAGTAGTAGCCGTAGCGGTAGTTAATCCACCCTGGGGGATGCAGCAGGATGGATGATGTAAGAATAGGGATAAGAGTGGGACAGGGTGGGTTGTGGGGGGGGGGGTATATGACTGTGGGTGGGGCTATAGGGGTGAGGAGAGGTCAGTCAAGACAGAAAGTAGTTCACGTGAACAACCCTTTTCACTACTCTCTTGAAAAAATACCCTGTTTATCCCAGCCTTGCCTAAAATGCATTGCCTAGATTGTGGTGTCGCTTAAATCATTACAAAAAAAAAAAAAAAAGCTTGGATTCTTCGCCTGTCCTCATCAATCTCTCCTGACCTTCTGTGCCTCAGTAAACAGTTTCTTTTTTTAATCAATATTCTTGACTAAGGAAGAGAAATAACTTTTTTCCAGTGCTTTTGTGGAGAAAGTGGGACTCGTTTTTCTTCATTGATGAACAAGAGAGTGAATGACCTTTCAGTAAAGTAACAGAGATGTAAGTCCAGTACACACCCTTCAATTTTACAGATTCAGCTCAGGGGTTTGGCAGCTAGAGGTCAGGCTAATGTGACACTTTTAACTCCTTTAAGCACATTCCCTCGCCTGTCTCAGCCCTGGTACTGCTAACCGCTTTGCTATGATGATAGATGTTCCCCTTTATTGCAGTGAGCCTCTCACACAGAAATGTGTATGCCTTTTTCTCATATACCCGAGTCCAGACTTAAAAGATATGTAAAATACAGCTTTATCACACTGTAATCTTGTCACTGTGCTTAGTTTTCATATGAAATGTAAAAAAATAACCATCTTGATGGGTTGCTGTATGTTTCAATTAAAGCTATGTTGATAAGAATCACAGTGTAAGAGGTGACAAATTGAGTTGATGAACCAATCACCTAATCAGTCAACCAATTAGCCAGAGCTGTCAACAAAAACTACAATGGAACTTTTAAAAAGCACTGGAAAAAGACAATTAATTGTTTTCCAGAAGATTTTTTCTAAAAACTTGGTTTAAGATGGTCAGGTTTCCTTTAGCTACTGGTAGATTAGTCCCTCCCAATGACAAGAAACTAGTGTCTGGCATGTTCCTTATGACCATATAAGGACAGCTGATGATCCGCCAATGGTCAAATCACATGCTGCCACATCACATGGCTTACACCTGTGTCCTCTCCATTGGTGACTAATAGCAAAGACCCAACCTGTCACACGTCTTACTCCCAGGGCTGGCTAGGCCATGCCTCTTTTTACATCAGGGCTCTGTTTCACAAGCGGGATTACTGAGTTAGCTGGATAACTGCATAACTGAGTAAAACCTGGAACCCTCCCAAATTTGGAACACGGACTAAAGTAAAAAGTGCTGTTCCGGGTTTTACTCAGTACAGTTATTCAGCTGACTCAGTATCCTGCTTTGTGAAATACCCCCCAAAACTAGTGATTGCTTGGGAAGAGCACAACCGTAATACCAGATTCAGCAAGTCTTCCAGCATATCACCAGAGATGCTGAGCCAGAGACTGTGTCTTACACGCTTGTGACCAGCAGAGGGAGCTCATTAGCTATAATGCACTGTTGTATTCAAACCTCGATTGTCACCGTGAGTCAGATTCCCAGAGTAAGAGAAGGAGATCAGTGTTACTGACAGCCATGCTCCACATCTCACAGAAACCCGAGAGCCTTTCAGTTACAGTCTGCAACACACGGCGGTTAGATGAGTGACTGAAATGTCTTGGTCTTTTAGAGTTTTAGGAATATGTGATCTCTCTCTCCTACTCTTTTTCTTTTGCCCTCTCTCTCTCATTCTCTCTCCATCCCTCTCTCCAGACTCAAGAAACCAGGTGTTAGGGACAACCTACTTTAAAAAGTCTGTGTCACTCTCTCTTCTAGCCCCTCTCTTTTTATAAATCTATATTTCTCTCACTCCCATGCCTTTGATTTTCATCCTTTTGAAATTTCTGTCTTCCTCTCCATCCTTTCCCCACACCGTTCTCTCTCTCTCTCTGTCTCTCCTCTCTCTCTCTCTCTCAGTCTCTCCCTCTATCCCTCCCCCAGCGTTGAGTGACTGGGCGTTTTTTTCCCCTCCTTCGGGGAAAAGGGCACTGGCACATGCACACTGTTCCAGCTCAGCCAATCAGAGAGGCCGCTCGAGGCCTGTCGGTGGACAGATGAAGGATGCCATCCGAGCTGTCAACCGCCGTTTGCGTTTTTAAAAAAACAATCGGCCGCCCCCCTCTGTGGTGTCAGGGATGAGCCCGCTGCCACTCTGCTAATCACTGGACCCCCCCCCCCCCCCCCTCACCATTTCCATTTCCTGGACAGAGGAAGCCGAACCCTGGGAGGTCACTGGAGAGGGTGTTAAGTTGAGTCTTTCCAGGAGTCCAAACGGGGGCAACGTTGTTCAAACGGACAAACTTCCTGCGGGAAAAGAAATCCAATTTCCCCCCCCACCCCCCAAATTGCCTGATCCGTAAGGTTTCTGCTGTTCCTGCCAGGCCGGTCACAGCAGAAGCGGTTCAGACACCATCAGGTTTGCTGAGAGTGAAAAACTGAATTCTGGCCAAAGACGCACTCTGGGTCCGCAAGACTGCGCATTAATGGGGCTTCTGCTGCAGTGATGCATTAATCTTTGATTGGTGCAGAAAGAATCCAGCTCCAACATGCACAGACACACGCGCACGCACACACGCACTCTCACACATGCACACAGACACACACACACACACACACATACACACACACACACACACACTCTCACACATGCATGCACGCACACAGACACACACACTCTCACACACATGCACACAGACACACACGCACGTGTGCGCATGCACACACACACACACAATATGCAGCAGTGTAGTACAATATTTAGAAAACCAGGATTGTAGCCCTTAAGTTTTAGGTCCGACTCCCAGGTAAAGGCCCTTGAATAAAGTACATCTCCAGCTGTAAATGGACGCTAGCTGCAAGCGGCTCTTGGATAAGAGCATCCGCGGAACTGTAATATTTCCATCTTTGGTTTGAGGTACACACCAGAGTTAAAAATGAACAGAGCTTTAAACCGTGGCGAGGTTTCCGCCCAAAACGGAGAAACGTGTTTTATTAACACACCGGGTTACCATGAACAGCGGTGTCAGGGCCCACGGGCTCTTCATAAAGAGTAACACGTCCCCGGGGAACAGGGCCGGTGCAGACTCACAATCACACGACTCCATGACTTCAGATCAAAACCTGCCAACGGACACCGGGCTGGTCCGAGTTACAGGAGATCCCCGAAAAAAAATGACTAAAGACAAAGGGGGACGGGAGAATGGGGAGAGAACGGGACAGACATAGAGAGAAAAAGAGAGGGATGGACTGATGGATAGAGGGAGAAAGAGACAGACTGAAAGAATGAAAAGGAAGTAACAGGGAAGAGGGAGAAAGAGCGACTGAGAGAGAGAGAAAGAGAGTGAGAGAGAGAGAGTGAGAGAGAGAGGGAGAGGTAGAGACAGAGACAAAGAATAGACAGTAAGCCACAACAAGTGCATGGGGCACCGTAGTGTTTATGTTTTACTTGTCTTGACTTCACCTCTCTCGCCAAAACACCCGCCTCGTCACCATAACCGTGCAGGCATGACGCTCGTCTGACTCCCGAGTCTGAGGGAGACAGCACATAAATGTGTAACTCTGCACCGCGGACGTCTTTTCAACAAGAGAGAGGGACACAAAATCTGCATGTGAGGCAACCAGAGCCAGACGGGATGCAGGAATGTGAATATGCCGCATTCTTCCCGTGCCTTTGCCCCCCCCCCGCGCCAGGTGTGTGCCCGCTTCCCTGGCGCAAACACAAGAAAGCAAACCCATCACTAAAACTCAAACTAATGTCATTTTACGTCAGAGAAGCTCAAGTCAAAGCTTGAGCCCACATGGTTGCCAGACAGAGTAACTGTGGTCGGGTTTGTTGTCCTTAGATTCCATCATTAAACCTGTACATGTGGGGAAACAAGGCTTTTGCATCTGAGCTTTCAAATTCCAGCCTGCATCCACATGCAAACACACACGCACACGGTCTAGTGGATTCTTCCCAGGAAGTCTCAGCCTAACATTGCATGGCAAAAGCAGGTTTATAAGAGAGCGAGGGGAACTGCAGTTTTAGAGCAGACATATACTGGCTGGATTATTTATGGAGTCCATTTACTGTAATTGCAGTGAGAGAAAGTGCCGGTTTATTATAGCGCAGGCTCGGCCGACGATGATCCTCCGTGTCCAACCGCTGACCTTCCTGTCTTTCCGCCATGACATTGCTAGTCTGTGACAGCACAGCAAGCCGGCGTTCCACAAACACGGTTACGAATACACCGCAAATATCACAATTTATTTCATTAAGATATTTCTATTTCCAAATTCCAACATGCCTCATGAACTCATGTTTTAGCTGTGTGTGGTTTTGGCTAATACGTGGCGAAGGTTTAAAATAAAAGTAGCTACACTAGGCCACTTAGCATGGAAAGAGCTTTACTCTGTTAGCTACATGGTTTAAGTAGCAGTTTGTGTTACGTCTACTGGCTCGATTTCTCCAGATTTCACTATTCTGGTGACCTGGCTGGTGGTTGTAGAACGGCAGTGTCGGTGAAAGGCTGCTGTAAGACTTCACCGAACACAAACAGTGTACAAGTCACGAACAAATCCGCACACATACTAGGCCTAATAACATCAGATGCGGTCGACAAGACAGTAGTTGCCGAAGGTTTTTTTTCGCAGATAGGCGCGAGAGCGATTTCAATCGGCCTATGTGCCCCAAAAAACGTAGAACAAGTAATGAATTAGGCTAAAACATTACAAATATTAGCCTACATTACTTATAACAGCCAAATGACCGTCAACTTACTTTTTCACTTGGCTTTCTTCCTGGTCGGCAGTTCTCCGGTTCCTTGCACTACGAGCTATCTTTTGCAACTGCTACTTAATTTCAGCCAACGTCCCCAACGATAAAAGTTTGAATGTGTTCCCGAACGTTCTCTTTGATTGACGGACGTCCAGCTCGAGTGTTGTCCAAACAGCCTGTTTAAATTTTTAACACATTAATCACACGGACAACAACTGTACGGAAAGATTAGGGCCACATTGAATTTTTTTGAGTCCGCTTAGTCAGAACTAATTTTCCATGTGCCCTAATCCCTCCATTAACTGAACTTGCCGTGTAGCTGTGTTTTTTTCTGTTGTTTCGAAGCACCCCCAAAATAAGCTTTGTTTTGAAATAGGCTACTAGTGCAGTATGTGTAGCAGCCTTATCTGATGTAACACTGGAGAACCTACATGACAAATATGAGTTTAATGAGTTGGATTTTCGTACAGTATGGCCTGGCCACATCTCAGGTTCTCCTCGTGGTCCAGACAGCCAGGTCAGCAGTTTGACTGCTGCTCTGGTTGTGGTTCCTTGTTGGATATGATGAGCTATCAAATTTAGGCAGTAGTGTTGGCCCTGTGCTCTCCCAGGACGGTGCGTCACGCTGAACTGCCACCGGCCTGTGAAGATCTGGACCTATCTCTCCATCTTTCCCTAATCTGTTCTCTCTCTGTGTTCATCTCCATACACCTGAGAAGTCATGCAGGCAGCACGGTGAGATAAACCAATATAATAAATGTCACATACATGTGTGTGCCTATGTATCTCATGCAGATGCACCAAACATAAAGAAAACACAGGCCAAGTGTGAGTTATAGTAATACACCCATATTGGCACACACACACACACACACACAGTGGTCTTTCTTCCCCTTCCAGACAGAGGTACCCTGCAACGCCTCAGGGTAGCTGGTGGAGACGGAGGGCGTGAAAAAGGTGCGCTGACTCACCCAAACAGGCAGTGGGCCCATCTGGAACAAACCTGTATGAACAACAACAGCACCATGGTTACACCCGCACTCTGCCCCCCCTCGCACCCTCCCAAAAAAAACAGACCTGCCTGAAACCGAGCCTCCTCCCCCCCACCCCCCCCAAACACAGACAGGACCAGATGTGGACACAGGGGCTGGATTGGTATGGGCCGACCTCCTCACCTGTCCCCCAGGTGACACTGCTTCTGTTCTCTTAAATGTGAGATGGGGCGGGGCTGCGTTTCTTTGGGACGTCCGTGGGAACAGCTGTCTGCAGCTGCCATCCTCTTTCAGTGTGTGTTCCCCCTGCTATCAACCAGACCTGAGCCAACTATGTAATTTAAATGCTTTAACTCTTTAAAGTCTTTCCCCTCCACCAATTCACCTCTTTCCCCATCCAAATTTTCCACTTTGTTCAACTCTTTAACCCTCTGTTAACACGTTACCAGTCAGTTTAGCTGACTGGTAACGTGTTCTTCTCTGGAATTGAGACCCCCAGATGCAAATCTCACCTCGAGCGAGTGCTTCTCACCAGTTAGACTGGAACATTAGGAAACACTCCTGCAGATCGCTGTAAGTTTCAATGAATGTTTCATGTTAGCGAAAAAACCAACACTCATACAAAGGAAGAATTATGATCAGAATATTAGCAAAAATAAGCATCTTTTTAAATGAACAATATTCTGCATTGAATGTTACTGGTGTCTAAAATATTTCGAGTAATTATTTGACACAGGTCTGCCATTTACCCAGACAAGACAGTTTTTCAAACTGCAGGGCACACAGTTACCGTTAAAGCTGCCGGCTTGTGTAAATTATTAACGCTATGGTTTCAAGAAATAAATAATTATCCTGGCTTACAAATGCACACGCTTGCAAATTCATAAATGATCATTTTTGCTGTGTGTGACACCTGTTGGTGAGACAACTTGAACATCAGTTCAACAGTTTGTTGCAGTGGCCGTCATTCCCCAATTGACCAGCAGGGGGGAGAAACTGGCAAGATGCCTGATGGAGAAAGAATACTCACGGCTACTCCCTGCCCAATAACCTGTTCTGGCCATTGATGTAAACATAACCTAAGTGTACCTGGAGAGACGGCAGTACCTGGGTCTCTGTTTATATCGCCGTATAAAATTTGAGTTTGTGTGGGTGCTGGGGGACGAGGGAATTAGGATAATAGAGCCACAGAGATATGAGCACCCCTGTTGTCTTTCTCAGACACATGACGTGTCTCTCGCTGTCGTCTTCAGATGAGTTATTCGCTAGCCGCACGGAAAGGGAGGGAAGAGAAAGCAGAAGGGCAGGAGAGAGAGAGCACTGTCCTAAAGTCTCTAAACCCCTCTCCTCCTTGCTTCCTCCTGCTCCTCCAGAGGCGATTAGAGAGAGACCAAGAGGCCGGCTCGTTCTCGCGCGTGTGGGTGCCATCGCAACCTCAGAGGGTTTTCCAGCAAGCGAGGGACAGGAGTCAGCTGAGATACCCCAACGTCTCCAAAAAGCAGACCGCACCAGTTTTGTTTTGGGAGCCTTTGAAGAACTTGACCTGCCTCAGGTTTCTCCGGGGCAATCTGCTATTCAGTCTCATCTGATAATCTCCCCGGTCTCCAGGGTGGATTTACAGCACCCCCCCCCCCCCTTTTACTGAATGGGACCCCTGTCTCCCCCCTCTCCAATCTTCCCAAGAGGGTAATCTCTGTATTAACTCCACCAACCCACCCCCCCCCCCTTCCCTTCACTTAGCATAGATTTCCGAGGGCACCAAATGTGATTAAAATCAAGAGAGGCCCCTTGTTCACATTTCTGGGAATAAAGTAATTTATCTAAAGGGTGATATGTGGTTTTAGAAGGTCGTTGGGATGGCCGATGGCGAGGGGAGGGGGGCAACATTGTGTTAAACGGTCCAGGATTGCGTTAACCTTTTTCAGTGTGCAGATTTGTTTGTTCGCAAAGTGAAAGGGGTTCTAATTCACACCTTTGGAAATTGATTGTTTTGACAGTGATCGCGTCTTTATTCAGAGCAGATAATCGCAGCTATTGACCTGCTGGCTAATGCAGTGGAACTCCTGTCAGGGGCATTATGAGCTAATCTATGGTCTATTAGTCCAGACAGCTATCTGTGCCTCTTGGTGATTCATTTTATAAAATGCCCATCACTGAGACAGAGGATCTGCCTCTGCGTATGGGTTCCCTAACTGGGGCCTGGGCGCCCCAAAATTATTGATTTTTTTCCATAAGTATTTCATTTATAATTCTATGTTGCATAAATGACTCAGTCATTATTTTTTTAATTTGCCAAAAGCATATTTTATGGTTCAGACACTTTATTAGTCACTTTGGATAAGAGCATCTGAAATGACTAAGTGTAAAAATACATCCTTGGTCATACTGTGATTGTTAAATGTTTCTATTAGAATATAATTTTCTTGTAGCACTGTAAGCACAAAAAATAGTAAGAACGTGAGGCATTTAAATGTATCTTTAATAGTGTCTCTCGTGTATGCAGAAAAATCTTTCATTAAAAATTTATATTTGTTTTTCTCAAATCGACACTTTTCACTGGATGATGCAATTCAAAGACATTGTATAAATAAAGAAAGTGTGTTATCAGCAGTCATCAGTGAGAATGGGGAACCTGGTCAAAGTGGGAGACAGAGGAAGAGGAGGATGAGGAAGATGGGAGGTGGTGGGGGGGGGGGTTGTGGGACAGGATCACAGTCCCACTGTCTCCATCCCCCCACCCTCCACCCCAAAGCTCTGTCTGTATCAAGTTTCTGTTTCCACAGCTGTTAGGGATGTTAGCTTTTTCTCCGCTCCTGAACAACATCTATGGGGGGACTTAACCTAAACCCCCCCCCACCCCCAACCCACCCCTGCCCCCCACACACCCCCTCGCCTCCCCTCACACCCCCCCCCCCAATTCTTCCCTCCCCATCCCTGTTCCTCCAAACTTTGAGTAACTACTCATTCGAACTGTACATGATTCTGCTGTCTGAGGACTATCACCTCAGCGGCAGTGCTAGTTTTCTGAGCTGCAGATCCCTCCCCAGTCAATTCCCCAAAACACACCACAGCACCCCCTTCCTCCCCCCACCCCCCACCCCAGTCCAGAGGGGAGGAACTCCATTGGTTTACACTGAGAGTTTGAGTCCAGAGCTGATATAACTAGAGGTTAATGCTGCAGGGATAAATCTGCATGTAGAACGTCAGAATTCCCATTACCTGTATCAACATGGTGGACAATCAGTGGAGTCAATCACATTGCTTGTGCAATAAATAACTATATACAGCCATTTTGATTCTGGATGCAAATATATTTATGTACCATGAATTGGTAATGTTGAGGAGTGCCACAACTGTATTAATAACTAATTTCTGACAAAATTGTCAGTCTATATAACCCTAAAAATTAGGCTTTAGGATCAGAGGTGAAGACGCAGAGCTCAGCCCCTCCCCCTGGCCTGGCCCCTCCCACAGACATCCACAGCTCCGGCCCCCCAACCCCCACCCAGTGTCCTGTCATCGACGGCGTCGTGAATTCTCTCTGTGCGGCCCACGGTCCAAGCTTGCGTCATAAGAATTCCGTGAGGTTCTGTTCCCCCACGGCCCCATTCTTCACCCGTCCCACGCGCCAGAGGGTCTGGGGTGCCCGGGGGGGGGGGCGGCGAGGGTACGTGTCAGAGGGCGAAACCATAGCAGGATGTCAGAGGGGGCCGTGGGGTGGAGTGGGGTGGGGGGATGGGGGGGTTCTGGGGGGGTTCATGAAGGTGGAAAAGGGCGCAGTCCCAGGACCCTGGCCGACGGTCAAGCTGACAGTTGGCAATGGAGAAGAAAAACAGAAGCAATTTCACCACCTGCTGCAGCAGTGCTCAAAAGCGTGTGTTATCCTGGGGGAGGGGTGTGTGTCGTGTGTCGCATGTCGTGTGTGTGTGTGTGTGTGTGTGTGTGTGTGTTTGGTGTGTGTTTGTGTGGCCGTGTGTGTGTGTTTACGTGTGTGTGTGTGTGCGTGTGTGTGCATTTGGGTGTGTGTGTGGACGTGTGTGTGCATGTGAGTGTGTGTGTGTGCGCTTATATGTGTGTTTGTGTGTGTGTGTGTGTGTGTATGTGTGTGTATGGGTGGAGCGTCTTATTTTAATCTCACTTGAGTCCTTACAACGACCGCCTAATCAGCTAAGCTGCTGATTAGATTAGCCCGAGCCCATTTACTTGCTCTCGATAAGCGGATGACGTGAACGGACTCTTTGCAGAGGCTGAAAACTCACCTGGGACAGCCGAGACGGGCCCATTAGCACGTGCGCCTTCCCGAGGACGAGGGTGGGTCTGCCTGTGTGTGAACTTCCTGCCTGAGTACTACTCCCTGCGGACACTGCGCTGAGCTGGGCGATCGGGGACAAAAGGAAGAATTTGCCCGGTCGCACCGGGACCAGTTTTGAACGGTGGGGTTCAAAGATTTCAAAGAGCACCATCCATTTACTGAACGAATACAGTGACCCACCGCGTATCAAAATTTAGCCCAACATCATAGTTAAATACGCATATTTCACATAAGTCCTCATTTTACCTTGGCATTCTGATTGTGATCCAGGTAACCATGCCTACCACTGCAATATGAGCCTTCTCCTGTTAAAGCGGAAATACCTTAAGATATATTTTATTAGTATATGTCTTGTTTCTTTTATAGACATGCATTCATCTTAATGTTATAAGCATGCAGGACCACGGTAGCTATGTCTCATTTGAGATTTGAACTTGCAAGCTATGATTTACAGCTCCAGTTCCGTAACTGCTGCACCCTCTCAGCGGACCCCACCCAGTTTCCGCCTCTCTCTTAAAGGGGAAACGCACCGGACTGCTCTCCACAGGCCCCCAAGCAGATGCCAGCGTAGTGTAAGTTCAGTTTAGCTCACTTTGATGGGAAAAAGGCAGATCAAACTAATTAGAGGGGAGATTTGACCTTTGAACTGGAGGTGGGAGGAAGGCCCCGCCCCTTAAAGTCTCCTTGGCCTATTATTTTTGTCCTCCTTTGCCTCAAGTGGCCTCAATAATGTCCAATCACCTGTTGAAATTTTGTTTTACCCCAAGCTTTAATTATCAGCAACTGAAACGTTGAAATTACACCTGAGGGGGGTCTTGGCAGAGCTGGAGCAGTTGCCGCCGGCAATGGGACGATGCGCGAAACGGGGGGGGGTTATGTGACGCTGCGGTGAAGAGCCGTTCCTCGCCATGCCGACCAGGCCAGGGTTATAAATAAGGGACCCGGAGACAGAGGCCGTGGGCGGGGCCACGCTATTGGTCGGCTTTGATGTGCCCGCGCGGCCCAGCGGAGGACCAGCAATCATCCCGCCGCCGAACATCGGAAATCCCAAATGAGAGATATCTCTCTCTCTGTCTCTCTCTCTCTCTCTGTCTGTCTCTCTCTCGCTCACCCTTTCTCTCATTCTTTCCCTCTCTCTTTTTATCTCTCTCGGTCAACTCTGTTGCTCTTCCTCTTTATCTCTTGCTCTCCCTCCCTCATAAACACAATTACAAACTCGACTATCCCACAGCACCACCGTGAACACACAGGCAGCACAGACAGACAGACAGACAGACAGACACAAACACACACACACACACACACATTCACACGCTGTTCCCCTGCAGAGGGCCTACCGTTTGGAATAGCCTGGGCCTCGCCTGCTCAGCGAATGCCCGTCTCTCCCTCCCTGTCCCCCTGGTCCCCCTGCGCCGAGGCCCCTGTGATAGCTGCTGCTATGGGAGAGCGTGTGAACCGTTGCCCGCAGATAAACTGCTGCCAATTACAGACGGAGACGAGAGCCTGGAAATTACCCTCCAACACCCCTCCCTGTCCTCCAGGGTTCCTCCTAAATTTAGCCTGCTGTTCCCATGGGTTTACCTCACTTCCACCAGCTATGAGTCTGAGGCCTGGTCTGCTCCACTGCCTATTCATTTACACAGGACAGACAACATGGTTCACAGACTTTCCTGAGAGCAGGAGGATATCAATGCAAAAATAACTCACACACACAGACACACACACACACTCACGCACACATACACATAAACATACACATACACATACTCACACACACACACACACACACACACACTCACGCACACATACACATACACATACTCACACACACACACACACACAAACACGTGCATGCACACATATGCAGCGCCAAATGCAAATATGCGCATGCAGACACAAATAAAACCACACATCCATGTACACACACACACACACACACACACACACAGGCACCCTGGTATTTGGTATTTCCAGGCCACACAGTGATCTGACGAAAGAAACTCATGGAAGACTCCATGATTTCCAGTATTTCACGCTATAAGGACGATATGAAAGAAAAGAGATGAAAGTCGGTGTGTAAATGCTAACTGTACTAGTGGAGCACATAATGGCGTAGGGACAGCGTGGACCCATAAAAACCCCAGCAGGTCCAGATGAGCGGCTTCGTTAGCACCGGCAAAACAGTCACCAGCTGTGCGCCAGCTCTCTGCTTCTATCAGCTCCAGAGCCCCATCCGGATTCAAACCTGCAGGTCCAGCTTGTCCTCAACTGCCACGTCACTGTACCACGGCAAACCCTCCACCCCCCCCCGCCCACCACTCCATGGGAATTTTTAACACGGAAAAATGTAGATTTACTAACTGTCCTGCGGTAGCTTGTACGCCCAATATTTCAGCCAAAAATCATACCTGACAGAATGGCCCTTTCTCCCTGTATATTTCAGCATATATTTTGTGTGTTAAAATTCCTGACTTCAAGTGGCTGCACTATTCTTATCTTATTCACCTCAGGAAATATTTTAAATATTTTGCTGAACAACAGCAATAAATAGTACCAAGTGAAACACGTTACCAATAATACAATATAGAGGTGAGGCAGTAATACAGCATAACATTTCTCCAACATGCAATAAAACACAAGAAACTGCGTATAATTTAGGCACTTCGGTGAGCGTTACTGGTTTGTGGGTGAGACGGTGCTGCTCACCCTAGCAAAGCCGGAGCCAATCGGGACGGGTGACTATGCTTTGCGGACCCAACCGACAGTGTTCTGCACTAAACCAGGCTGGGTCCGTCATACGGATGCACTCACGTTGCCTTTTACATTAAGTCATTTAACAGACACTCCTATCCAGAGACACTTATACAGATTCCTTTTTTTTTTTTTTCAGACAATCCACTTATACAGCTGGATATTTACTGAAGCACTTCGGGGGTAAAGAACATTTGTTCAAGAGCACGGTGACTGTTCCTCACCTGGGAATCCCAACCGGAGACCTCACAAGCCCAGCTTCCTGAACCGTCGTACCGCAGCACTGTAAGCTCCTCTGGCTGAGAGCAACTGCCAAAGAGCATCAAGCTAAAGAGCGGATGCTAAAGATTTGATGCTAAACAAATGTAATGTCGCTTCTTCTCTCTTTCTTCCCCGCACCAAAGAAATTTAACCCTCCTGAACCCCTTAATCGGAAACACTGGGATTATTTTGCACAACGCTCCATTCACCAACATGCCCCCCCCTCCCCCCTATCCTCCCCCCCCCTTCACCACCCACCCATTCTCACACCAGGACATCTGTTAATGCAACTAGCTCACAGTATTAGCGTGCGCAGTGTAAGTATCATGGAACTCTAATGCCATTTAAACGGCTCTTGATCACTTAAATCCACCTTAAATTCCCTTAGCGAATACAAAAGGGGAATTTGTGGTGGATACCAGTGAAGGATCATCCCAGAATATAAAATTAAGTTTGATGGGACATGCTTGCAAGGACGGTAAAGTGGATTAATTATTTTGTAAACGGTTTACTTAAAAACGAAACGAAAATCCAACTCACCCGTGCCCCCAAACCCGACCAGCCCCCACCCCCCAGAACCCTGTCACCAACCATATCACATGTTACTCTTAAGTTTCGGTGTAACCGCAACGTGAAACTGTCCAGCCTTTGTGCCACAATGGGTCAATTGACCTGACCAGAGAGAAAACACCCTTTTCTAGAAATTTCCATGGGGCCGAGTTTCCTTTAGCATCCTGTTGCTTGTGTGACGTGCTTCTAGTGTTTAAAAAAAAAAAAAAAAAAAAGTTAAAAAGGAGTGGAGCTATTTGTCACAGTCTAGGTTCCCACAGAGCAGAACCGGGAGCGCTGATTGGCTGACCTTCACTCCTGAAAGGTCACGGGTGAGAGAGGGCAGAGAAGAGGACCTTCCTCTGATTTATGGCCATGCGAGGCCATCGGATCCCCTTGTGCTCAAAGCTGTTTTTTGTTAAGGGGGTGGGTTGGGGGGGGGGGGGGGGGGGTTCAGGCGGTTGGGGTGTCGTGTTTCCCCATTACCCCCGTGGGACGGGGTAGGGTGGGACCCCGGAACCTGTCCAGATGGCCGGGCCCAGGACATGGGGGTGCGTACTTCCACCGCGCGGTTCTGGATACAGGCTTCGGGACCTAAGAGGGGTCACGGGTTCCAAACCCTGCTGTGCCACTCCCCAGCTTCTTTTGGTTGAAAGGCTGAGTGGCATATAAAAAGAAAACAGAATCTGCAAGAATTGCGCTTCTCACCAGTCAGGCGAATACATTATTTACTTTAAGAATACTTTTCTTTTTTCTTTCTGTTTGATACAATGTTCGTTCACTCTGAAGAAGGAGCTTCACTCCGGAGTGCTTGAGACTTTATTTCCTTGCCTGGATTTAATAGATTGTTCCAAGAAGAGGGCTGTCCTTAAGCTTCACAACTCCATGCTCATTTCCAAGGAAGGAGGCTCCTTCTCGGTGTATGCTTATCACTGAATTTTCCTGAAAGTTCAACGCCGGCACCTTACCTTATTCTGGACATTATTTACATTATTTAAGAGTTTAGCTGATGCTCTTGTCCAGAGAGTTACCTTGCTTACATGTTCATACAGTGTCTTTTTTATATCTAGCTGTGTATTTACTGAAGCAGTTAAGGTCTGGTATCTTGCTCCAGAGTGAAATATCAGTGACCTCCTAGGGAGTCCTATCTGTAGTAGTTTAGCCCCTGTGGTGCTTTCAGTTTTCCTCTCAGAAATTCTCTTTTTTAATACAAGGCCTGCATTGCTGGTACTTAATCTAGCACGATCACATTAGCATATGTATGTCATTAACAGTGAATGTAGTGAATTAGCCCGTGATGACTGTGCAGCTTTTCAGCCTCAAAGCCGTCGCCTCCTGGCCAAGCTGGTGCACCTCGGGGAGTTGTGGTGGCAACGCGTGATATTCATGGACTTACATGGCGGAAAGTCCTTCTCCGCGGGGACGTTTAATGAGCGCCTCCTGCCAAAACACTTCCGCTCTTCTGCCGAGAGGCGCTACATCAAAGCGACCCTTTTTTTAAGGAATTATAAGAATATGTGTTCTGCTCGAGTCACTAGAGACGCTACAGCAGTGTAGGAAATTCTGAGTGCTTCTTCGTCGTGAAGCTCATTCCCAACAACCTCATTGACGCAACGCACGCACTTCGCGTCTGCGAACACAAAATCATCCCAGATGTTGTATGTTTCGTTCAGTTATGACAAGGGGATTGCGAAGTGTATGAATTTGTGTTTTATAAATGGTCCGATAAATCCGCAAAGTTAAACAAAGGGAAGTGACCGATAACAGTGGAAGTGTTAACAAAAATCCTAATGGAGCTAGTTTTGCACACTTTCGGCGTTTAAAACAAACACTGTAAAAAAAAAAAATTTAAAAAACAGAGCGAAATTGTTGCCGTGGAAACTTCTGCACAAGCAGATCCGTCCGGTGTTCCAGCCGGGAGAGGGGCTTCAGGTATTGATGGAGGAGTGACATTTCATGGACCCCCTATTGGTTGGAAGGGCAGTCAGTTGTCAGTTACTGGCTTGATTGAACCAATCAACAGGTTTTGCCCTCCATAACAAACCGCACTGATTAAAAAACGAGCAAGTCACATATCATGTGATCGCTCCACACATTTTTTGGCTATGTGAAGTCTCATTTTCCTACCGTTAGCTTGAAGCATGTAAGACTTCAATAGAGTACCCCCGGCTTTTCATTTTGGTTGTTGACAAGTGCTAAAGTGAGCGTGCTAGTGGAGTGCTGGAGGGCTCCCAAAAAAATGGGCCGAGCTTGAAAAAGCTCTCCTTTAATGTGTTTACTTTTCTTTACCACGTGTTTTGTCTTCTTTCAGGGTGAGTCTCCACGCTCCTGCTGGTGCGTATTGTAAAACAAAGGGCTGGGTAAACGACGGTGTGCTCGCGTTGCGGACTCTGAACGTGCGGCCTGGCTTTTTTCACAGAAGGCTTCCGGACGGGACTGTTCCCGTGTGAGAAGTGAGCAGGAGAACTCCAAAAATTTTAGAACGAGCTCCTCAGCACAGAGAGGTCAGTGTTCGGGTCACACATGTTCTCTTCTGTTTGTTGGTTCCTGTCGCCGTGGTGACCACACTGCCCATAGTGTGCACAGTAGCTTGGTTCGCTGCTCTGGTCTGTGTGTAAAGCTTTGGAAGCTGGACTTTGTCAGCTCAGCTGGTGTTTAATGTTTCTCTGACTGCTGACTTCAGGACATGGCAACCCTGGTACCGGAGAGCCACAGGGTTCGTTGGGGCCCCAGCCCTGGTCCTGGTGAGCCGCAGGGTCTGCTGGGGTCCCCCTCAGCCCTGGTCCCGGAGAGCTGCAGGGTCTGCTGGGGTCCCCCCCAGCCCTGGTCCCGGAGAGCTGCAGGGGCTACTGGTTTTCATTGTCGCTCAGCACTTAATTAATCTGCGAAAGCAGCTGAATGAACAGTTAAGTCACCTCAACTGCTCTCTTGGGTCTTACCCCTGCTTGCTAACTGTATGGTGGGTTGTGAGGTTCCCCAGGCCCAGGGCTGGGGTCCTGACACATGCTGTTACCGTGTGTCCTATATCAATGTCCTCTCTTTTCATTGCAACACAGTAATAGTCATGACAAGGCAGACATCATTGTGACCGTGGCAGATGTTCTTGGCATCAGGAAGTTTTTTTTTTTTTTCTTTCCGGAAGGATCTCTGCCAAAATAATGAAGTAGTACACAAAGGAGCTCACTCAGGTGCAGTTGTGTCAATATACCTTCCTGCCTGTTCTCCCTAAACGAAATCCCACATCCTGTGTGTGTGTGTGTGTGTGTGTGGGGGGGGGGGGATGCAGGGGGTTGCCTGTCATCAGCTCTCCATTTCACCTGGCCTAACCTCCCCCATTCCCACCCCCACCACCAGCCTCCATGCCCCCGCCCCTCCCCCTACCCCAGTCCGATTTTTCAAGTACATTACCCCAAATGACTCCAGCAAGCAAGCTCTCTGAAAAACAAAATGGCCTCTGTCATGCTTCAACACATCTACCCATGCCCAAACAGTGCCCTCCCCACACCCCCCCCCACCCCCCAAAATGGCCATGCGCTCTTGGCTTGCACGAAGCAGGTTCTGTGTTTAAGTGCCGGTCGGTCGGATTCCCCTCTGCGTGGAGTTTACACGTTTTCCCCGTGTTTTCGGGTGGGTTTCCTCCGGCCCACTGCGATTTCCTCCCACGGGCCAGAGGTACAGAGGCTCCAGGGCTCGCTTGCAAAAAAAAAAAAATTGGCTCCCTTGTCAATCTCAGTGCGAGAGCGCACCGGCTGAGTAAAGCTTGAAACACACAACAAATAAAATAAATAAATCCGCCGAACGCGGACAGTCGGGCTTCTCTCATGCGTGAGCGGTGCCGCCGGGGCTCAAGCTGCTGGCTCCGGGAGAACTAGGCCAGATTTTACACACTTCACAGGCCCTCAGAACGCTGGCTACTCCACGGCACACATCCCTTTATGCAGAATAAATGCGAGGGGAGGAAAAAAAACTAAACAACAATAAAAATTTTAAAAAGCGCTCTGTGATTCTGCGACTGCGAAAATAGCAGGACTCTACAGAGGGGCTCGTATGGCCTCGTGCTGATTCACATGTACCTGTCTGAAGGAGGCTTTGGACCGAAGGTAAAGATGGGGTTCTGACAGAGGTCTGCCGGCCTTTTGGATCGACGAGCTGCGGTGTATCTCGTCCTCCCTTCGTTTCCCGCTCGTTCGTTCCCCCGGCTCTTCGTGTCGTGCGCCTGAAGTGGGTCACTTGTGTTTTTCTGACCGTCACTGCCTTCAGACAGTCCTCCTCATCCTAATAAAATGCTCACGGTGGCTGGAATGTGCCGTGAAATTGCACCTAAACACAGGCCTGAAATAATACGCTGTGTGAAGCGGCCGACTTCAAACGAAGCGCGGTGTACGGGAATCAACCCGGACGAGATTACAGAGTGAAATTTGCAGGACCTGAACGACTGTTTGTGCTTATTAATAGCTTAATAATTTTTTATTACCAGTTCATGCCGGGCAATTTTCACTCTGTAGTCTGGTCCCGTTTGATTCCGTACGTTGTGCGTTATTTGTGGTCGCTTGACTTTCAGAGGAAATTCTTTCCAGGTCTGTTGCTGAGGTAACCAAATGATGTTGATAGTCGTGTTTTCTGACCCCCCAGAGTTTAATGTTTGGGAAAACACTTGTCAGCATCCGTCCCGGCGACGGGCTGGCCTGTCTCTCAGGGGTTCTGTGAATTTTACGGGATCATGACATCAGGGACTGATTTGAGATCTGGGAGAGCGGTTAATTGGACATCTGCTCTGCACAGCACAGCTAAATATGCTCAGAGGTGTGCCATCACAATTATGTGATTAGAACAATCTAATGCTGATGTAACAATCACTACTTGTAATTGAAAGCAATAGAATTCTAGAACAATGACTTGGAATTTTGAAGAAAAAAGAAACATTCCAAAAAACCCTGCTCTTTAAAGGGTTAAGAGATGCTATTTTCAGTTTGGGTCTGTCTGCAGAACAAGGAGGCTAATGCTTGGAAACCAGTTAGAGGTAGATCCAGGTGACAGTCTGGTCTAATCTGAATTTCGTCTGCTACCATCCGGCTCTGGGTTCGGACTTCCTGTGATAAAAAGGAATAGCCCCCAGTGTTCTTCCATTCCAATTCCCAACTCTCACAGCTCACTCGTGGAACAATGTTGGAAACTATTTTGACATAAGCACGCCAAACACTCGCTTTTTATCGCATGCTTATTATCATGTTATCTAGCATCCGTGGAACAATTTTTCGCCTGTACTTCTGCACAACTTCAGTCCATGCAGTGTTCTGTAATGAAGGGAGTTTCATGTGAAGAGTATGTGTTTTAAATTACAGATGGTTTTTAAAATCTTTTTTACAGCGCATTTTTTTTTCTTTTATGTTTCGTGTTGTACATGTGGTCCTGCCTGCAAATCCACTTTCCCTACACAGAGTACTAAAGACCGGTTGATTGATTGGGGCGGTTGATTGATGGCATTTGCTCAGGTTTGTTGGAGTTATTACTGTATGACATCAGCAGGACTCAGACAGGGAAGCAGAAACCAGTGGAATGTTCAAAACCAGGCCTGACACAATTCTGGACGCACATCGGATGGTTGGTAAGATGTAACGCCAACGTGGACTGGCTGACCTGTTCTCAACGCTGTGCTTTCTCCTGCATCTTAAAGCTACAGGCCCCTAAAAAGCCAGAGTAGTACCAGAAAAATTTGCTATGAGGGTGCCAAGGAGATTCTGTGGTTAACATGCCCAGTCACAGTCACTGGTCATGTTATTGGTCTTGTGTGTGTTAAAATGGTTTCAGGCCCTGAGTCTCCTTCCTGCATCAGGGACTGCATCAGCCTGCAAATAAACAGCGCACATCCCCCCCCCCCCCCCAAGATTTAAAACCTCGGGGCTAAGCCCTGGCAACGTGACCAGAGGACCTGACAGGGCCCACCCAGGCTCAGGGAGCACGCTCTGGTGCCCCTGGGGTCAAACACCAGCCCCCCCTCTCTGCCCCTCTCTGCCCCCAGGTGCTGTTTGTTATGCCTAAGAGCTGGGGCACGAACGGTCAGGAACCAAACATGCGTTAAAAACCTTGTTTTACACAAAACTAAACAGGACGTGTCTGCCTGGCCACACCGACACTTACTGACTGACTTATTGACTGACTGACTGACTGACTGACTGACATAGGGAGACTGTATTCCTCCAGGGAAGCCTACAGGACTGGAGAAAAGAGAGAAAAATAGAGTGAGGGAGAGTGGGAAAGGTAAAAAAAGATGGAGTGAGAGAGAGGGGGGAGGGAAGGAGAGTGGGAGAGGGAAAGAGAGAGGGCATGAGGGAGTGAGAGAGGGAAGGGGAGTGGGAGAGGGAAAGAGAGAGGGCATGAGGGAGATAGAGAGGGAGGGAGAGGGAAAGAGAGAGGGAGTGAGGGAAAGAGAGAGGGTGGGAGAGTAGGAGAGGAAGAGAGATGACAGGACAGAGATATATCATTATTATTAGTAAGTTTTATTGTTGCACTTTATTTTTTATTGCCCATGTATCTCCCTTTCCATTCTTTATTTTTCTTCATTTTATTTATTTATATATGTGTTTATTTATTGCTATTGCCCTGCTTCTGTCTTATGTATTGTTTCAGTGTAGTGCTTTGGCAAACCTGTGATGCCAATAAAGCGTTATTGAATTGAAAGAGAGAGAGAGAGAGAGCAAGAGAGAGAGAGGAGAGGGGGAGAGAGAGAGAGAGAGCTAGAGAGTGAGGTGCATTGAAAGAGGGAGAGAGGACAGATGAGGAAGAACAGCTGCACAGAAGAACAGAAAAGCAGGAAGAGAACGAGACAGAGAAGTAGAAAAATATGGGCTGAGCTACAGCCAGATGAGAGCGGATGAAATAAATAAGAAAATGTAGAATTTCCCGTCCAGCAGCACATTGAAAATGTACGAGACACATGCTCACACCTCAAATATAAAAAATAAGAAAAAGTTGGAAATATAATGCTGCACTTAGTGGCTGCACTTCATTTTCTTCCTGTATTATTCATTTTGTGTTTATTTTAAGTTTTATTTTATTTTGACTGTGAGACTTGAACACAAGTATAAACCATCAGGAAAGGTTCTGTGATTTGTCCTGTGATGATATGTTGTTCTATAACACATTTCTACACTTTGGCAGTGGATGCTGTATTGTAGTTCAAGCCAATAAAGAGAGAATGAGACTTTCTATATTTCAAGCCAATGAAGAATATTGAAAGCAAAAGAGAGGGGGGAAGAGACAGAGACAGAGAGTGTGTGAGAGAGGGAGTGGGTGTGTGTGTGCGTCTGTGTGTGAGTGAAAGAGAAAGAGAAAGAGAGAGAGAGGGGTTGGAGAGAAACAGAGACATAGTGTGTGAGAGAGAGGGAGTTGGTGTGAGAGAGAGAGAGGGGGAGAGAGAGAAGGAGAGTGTGTACATTTGTGAGACAGAGACAGAGTGCACGAGAGAGGGAGTCTGTGTGTGTGTATGTGAGTAAGAGAGAGAGAGAGAAAGGAGAGGGAGTGTGTGTGTGTAAGAGAGTGAGTGAGAGAGAGAGTGTGTGTGTGTGTGGTGAGAGAGAGAGAGTGTGTTTGTCTGTGTGTGTGTGTGTGTGAATGAAAGAGGGAGAGAGAGAGAGTGTGTGTGTGTGTGTGTGTGTGTGTGTGTGAAAGAGAGAGAGAGAGATGTGTGTGTGTGTGTGTGAAAGAGAGAGAGGAGAGAGAGAGAGTTTGTCTGTGTGTGTGTGTGTGAATGAAAGAGGGAGAGAGAGAGAGATGTGTGTGTGTGTGTGTGTGTGTGTGTGTGAAAGAGAGAGAGAGAGAGAGAGAGAGACTGGCTCGCAGGTAACCTGACTCTGGCCAGGCGGTGGCCTCCTCTTCGCCGCTCGCTGTGCCCGTTGCTACTCGCTCGCGTGCCTTTGTCAGGGAGTCGGAAAAAAAGCTCCGCTTACAGGTGTTGGGAAAACGTGAGACAGGAGGTGGGAGGACAGAACAAAGCAGTAAGGGCCCCAGGCCCAGTCCAAAGCCTGAGTCAGCCTGCACCCCTCCACCACTTCCCTTCTGTCGCTATTACTCTGTGTGTGTGTGTGTGTATGTGTGTGTGCGTGTGTGCGTGTCTGTGTGCGGGTGTGTGAGTGTGTGTGTGTGTGTGTATGTGTGTGTGTGTGTGAGGTCGCTCCTCACCAAAGTAGCATAAACACCTACTAATGCAGCTGGCTTGGTTTGGGTCAAAAAAAAAACAATGAAAAACAATGATGGCACAATGGCTATAAACTCCCAAATACCCTTGTGTACAATACAGCACATTGTAAAACCAGTAGACACTATATGACCAAAAGTATCTGGACACCCCTTGATCTGGGGCTGCTTTCATGGTTTGGACTAGGCACCTTAGTTTCATTCAAGGCAAATCTTAATGCTACAGCATACAATCACACTCTAGAAGATTCTGTGCTTCCCCAACAGTTTGGGGAAGGCCCTTTCCTGTTTCGGCATGTCAATGCCCCCAGGCACACAGTCAGGTCCATATAAGAAAGGGTTTTGTCGAGAATGGTGTGGAAGAATTTGACTAGCCTGTATAGAGCCCTGACCTCATCCAACACTTTCGGGACCAATTGGACAGCCAACTGTGAGGCAGGCCTAATTGCCCAATCAGTGCCGGCCTCAGTAATGCTCTTCTGGCTGAATGGAAGGAAATCCCGGCAGCAATGCTCCAAGATCTAGTATAAAGCCTTCCCAAAAGAGTGAAGGTTTTTATAGCAGGAAAGGGTGGACCAACTCCTTATTAATGCCCATAATTTCGGATGAGATGTTGGATGTCAGGTACCCACACACCTTTGGCCATGTAGTATATGTCCGAACCTGTTTCATGGAGAAGTGAGCGTTAGACTCAGGGATGTAGGTAAGGCCACAGATAATAATCAGTGTAGCTTTTATAGTTGTACATAATTATCTAGAAGAACTGCTATTCAGGTGCAAGTCAATTTATACACCTGACTCATACATTCATATGAAAAAAAAAATGCAGTCCTATGAACATGCCAGAATATATTGACGTACATGAACTAACTTGATAAATGGGCATTTAAAGCATGCTACCCATTTCTTTTAAATAACACAATTTTACAATGAAGATCTAGTCACAAATTGCCTAATTACAAACTTGGAAAAGACTACACAATCAATGTTCTTTAGTGTTACATTTCATTTAAGGTTTAACATGTGAGTGGTAAATAAGTATAATATATGCGGTGTGCTGGAGTATGTACGCATGCCCATTCAAAAACAACAAAGAGACATTTACAGACCAAAAATCTTTATTCAGCTTCATTTTTCGGTGTAATTAATACACACTTCTCTTTGGGGAAAAAGGAAGTCCTCTCAAACAAAAAAAAAGAACAAAAAAAACCCCAAAAAAAAACAAATGAAAAACGAACAACACATAGGCTGCACACAGCCATTCTGTAAACATGCAAAGAGAGCAGGTTGTTTTTTTTCCAGAAATGAAGAGTTCCAGTTTTTTTTTTTTGGGTTCCACAGATTTGAATGTAACTGGGCCAGTGCTTTTTCTTTTGTTTTTTTTTCGAAGAAAGCGATTGGTGGATTTATCGTCTCCGTTCGGCCCTCCTCTCCCGCCTCTGGAAAGGCCCTGTGAGGTTTTGTCCCAGGTGACCTGCGCACGTCACACCTGACCGTCCGTCATGTTTTTTTTCAAGTGCATCTCCGAGCCGAAAAAAAAAACACGCCGCGACCCTTTTCAGAGTTCAAGCTTTTCATTACGAAAAAAAAATAGAGACGCGGGATTGGCCGCTGGTGCAGGGGGCGGAGCCTGAGGCTGAGTCTCAACCTTCAATGATGTAACACCCCCCCTAACCCCCTACCCTGGGAACTCAGTCAACAGCCCACAGCTCTTTGCATCAAACTCCTAGCAGTTGTGACTAATGCCATCTGTCAGGACAGCCATTATTTTGGCCATTAAATGTATGTATTTATACATTTTTCAGTCTGGCGATGTGCCACAGACAGTAAATCAATTGAACCTCCTGTCCTACTTGCACACAGCAGCTAAGGCTGTGAAGGGGGGGGGGGCGGAGGCGGGGTGAGGAGGAGCTAGAATGACATCACCATCACATGACTGACAGCTCACGGCTCTGAAGGGTGTTCTGTCACAGCAGTGTCCAGAGAAGGAAGCCACCAGGCCAACCAGTCTACCAGAGGTCTGAGTTTGAATGGCCAAGACAAAATGGCCGCCAGTCCCCAGGTTCCCTTGTACATATTTTACAAATGCAATGAGCTTTTTAAAAAAAACTTATGCTTTAAATAAAAAAATATATATGTTGTTCTTTTCTCTCTCTCACGTAGACTCCCGCCCCCTCCCCCCTCCCCTCCATCCTGTTCAGTGCATTAAGGGCCCAATAGGGGAGCCTTGCATGTTTGTTCCAACGCCTGCGTCAAAAAGTAGTTGAAAAAAACACACACACGCACGTACACACACACACACACACACACACACACACACACTGGGCCAGTTCGGGAATGAGGTAAGCACGGTACACCTAACACATCTACGTCTCCGGTCTACAGAAAACAAAAAAATACCAAAAAACAAAACAAAAAAAAAAAACAGCTTAGTGGTTTTACAAAATAAACTACATGTTGAGAGGAAGGGATATGAGGATTCGCGCACATTTAACATGACAAATGATTGCGGCAACACACGTGCTGACACACAGTTCTCATCTACTATAATTTATGTGCCCTCTTATTCCGGGGTAGCGGGGAAGAAACCAAGGAGATGACATCACTGAAGAGATGAGAGTTAATTGGCTAATTGTGGAAGAGCAAGAGGAATGAATACGGGTGGGGAGTGGGGGGGGAGGGGGGCAAGGATGGAGTGTTCCCCTAACCATCGTCAGGACGACCGTTCATTCACAGACAACAAACATCATTAGCATGAGAATAGGATTCCACTTGTCGTAGAGGAGTAGTGCACTTATCGCAGAAATGCCCCTCAGAAACCCACCTGCCCCTCCAGAAAAAAAAAACTAAAAACATAAATACAGCATAACAACCTGTCTAGAGTAGAAATTCTACAGTCCAGGAACAGAGCCTCAGTCCAGCCTACAGGCCCAAGAGGAACCCTCATGATAATGCAATATACCGAAAAATATATTCAAAATATATGCTATCAAGATACTGCAACACTTCACAATATAAGGGCAAATATAAAAATTATTTCCAGTTGCAGATATTGAAATATATATATATATATTTTCCTATTTCACAATACGCTGCTGTGAAATATATGTATCATTATAGTCCACATATGTACAATATATTGCAGTATACTCCGTTGTCAGCTACACGGTGGACTCTTTGGGGCCCTCGTGGACGGCGTTCTTGCAGCTGTACAGCCACTTGATGACGCGGGCGTTCCTCTCGATGATGGACACGCCCGTGGGCAGCTGCTCGGTCAGCTCCTCCTGGAACAGCCCCTCCCCCGAGTGGCGGGAGAACTCGCTGGCCTCCGAGCCCCCGCCCCCTCCGCCGCCGCCGACCCCGCCCCCACCGCCCCCGCCCCCGCTCACGCTGCGGAGGACCAGCGAGAGGGTGTCCACCGAGCTGGCGCCCGACAGGAAGTTGCGGGGTCCGAGCCGCTCCACCAGCTCCAGGTCCAGGCCGCAGAAGTCGAAGAAGCGCTCCTGCTCGGAGAGCGCCAGCGAGCCGCGGAGACGCAGGTCCGACTTGGAGCGCTGGAGCCCCCCCCGCGACCCCCCACGCCGGGGCACCACCGGCTCCCAGGGGTCCCCGCAGTCCTGCGCGGCGTTCCCGATGGCGTTCCCGATGGCGTTCCCATTCCCGTTCCCGTTCAGGTGCGCCTCGTTTCGAGCCCTCTCCAGCGCGCAGGTCCCGGCGGGCGTGGCCGGCCGACGCTCCGCCCTCCTGCTCTCCTGCCCACTCTCATTGGTCCAGGACATGCGGGAGTCCACATCGCACGAGGGGGTCCTCTCCTCCTCCCTGATCACCATTTTCGGGGAACCCCCCTCCACCCCGCCCCCGCTTTTCTCCCGCATGGAGCCCTGGAAGAGCCGGCGGACGAAGCTGTACCCCTTCAGCTCCCCGTTGGTGCCCGTGCCCCCCCCTCCTCCGCCCCCCCCGCTGGGGGTCTTGCACTCCTTCTTCTGCCGGTAGATGACCAGGGAGTCGGGTCGCAGCATCCTCTTCCCCGTGCTCCTCCGAAGGACGGGGGCGCTGTGGGGGGCCACCAGCGGAAGAGGGGTCGCCATGGTCGTCGTCGTCATGGCGGTCTTCATCGGCGTAGCGAGCGCCGTAAACCCCGCCCTGTTCGCGTTGCTACGGTTGCGCTCCTCCACGTCCAATCCCACGCCCACCTGCCGGTTCTCCTTCTTGGCGTCGTTCTCCTCGTTCTCGTTCTCGTCGCGGTCGCGGGGGGCGAGCCGCCCGGGGGAGGAGTAGGGGGCGGCGGGGAGGCGGCGGGGGGACAGCCGGGGGGTGGAGGAGGCGGTGGTGGACGCCCCGGGGACGGTGAGGGGCCGGCGGGGGGGCGGGGGCGGGGTGGCGCAGGGCACCAGGACGGGCTCCTGCTTGGCGTTGATCACCTGCTGGCTCTTCACGTACTTGGCCTTGTCGGCCTCCAGCCGCTCGACCGCGCTGACGGAGCGGCCCCGCCCGCCCCCGTCCATCTGCCTACGCAGGTAGTCGGGGCCCTTGTTCAGGAGCCGGAGGGGGGAGGGGGACCCGATGGGCGTGAGGGGCTTCATGCTGCGCCGCCCTGCTGGTCAAAGACATCAAAGCAAGCGGAGGGGCGAGTGGGCGTGTCCCGGAGAGCGAGGACACGCCTCTCTGCGCGACCACTTCCTTCGCCTTCCGCCGACGCTCCGCGACGCCTAGGGGACTTTTTCTTGTCCTCCTTTCTCTTGCCAGAGCTGGATATCGGGTGCGGGAACGTTCCGGTCAGGAGCTTCCGGAAGGTTCTCCTTCTCGAGTCGGAGAGAGGCTCCAGGCGTTTCGCGGGGTCCGGGGAGCCGCCCCTCTGGAGGAGGCGACGGGGCGCCGATCTCCTGGCCCGGCTCCTTCTCCGGGGCCCGGCTAAAGTTAGCCGGTTTCGCCGGGTTTCCTGTCGGAAGTAGCCAATCGCGCTGATATCCGTATCTGGTATTTACGCGGCACCCTCGGATGGACGGGCCGGACGCGGGGAATCCTTTACTCCGCCCGCCAAGTTCGCGGCTGAACCAGACGCCCTGCTAGCCCGCAGGAAACCCAGAAATAGCCGCCAGAGTTCACTTTGAATGGGCTGCTATTTTCTGCCTCCTTTTCTTATTTCTTCTCTCTCTTTCTCTCTCTCTCTCTCTTTTCTCTATCTCTCTGTTCAGCTCTCCTCGTTTAATGACGTCCTCTCCTTTGTGTAGGCGGCTGTCGGATGGGGGGAGATGAAGCTAAATGGGCTCTAATATTTGGTCTCGAGGGCTCTTTTTGTTATGGGAGGGGAGGCGGGGGATTCCAGGGTCAGAGGTCACAGCGTACAGGGCAGCACCAGGATGTGCTCCCCGACCCGGGCGGTGCTCGGCGGACGGATAAACGCCCTTCCTCTTCTCCTCTGCCTCCACACCTCGCTCCAGTCCTGACTTCACCCGTCCCTGTGAGAAGAAAAAACAAGACCCTCGTTAGGAAAAGTTATGTGCAGATGTGTTTTGTCTCCAGGATACATACATACACAGATGTTCCCTTAAAGTGACAGTTGACCAAGTTTTTAAATATTTTTTATATTTTTTGCTTTCAGTGCAATTTACTGCACGTCTGAAGAAAGTGCTTTCAGCAAATCTGCTGTCCGTGCTAACACTTGCTGGCATCAGTGTCTAAAAACCACAGTAAGAGTCTATGAATCCACGGGTAGCGCGCACTAAAACTGCAAGTCAGCACGGCCTCCCAGGAAGTTCTTTCCGAGTCGCTCAGTCATACGGACCGTTTGGAAGCGGAGGCGCGCAGAAGACACGCCCGCGAGCCGAGCCCAGCATTTTTTTTTCTCTCTCTCGTCCGGCGCGGAGCGGTGATGACTCACGGCCCCAAAGCCCTCTCTTCCCACTCACTGACCCAGCGGTTTTCCCGTCCGTCGCCATGACGCCACCGCTCAGGCGGCCAATGGCTGGCAGGCGCCCCCCCACCCCACCCCCCCCGGCGGCAGGGACCATAATCCCCGGCTTATGGCGCAGGAGGGCAAACACGAGGAATTAAACTGCGCATTTCACATCCGTAAAACCCCGCCTTCGCCTCCCGCCCCCCCCTCCCCCCCCCCCCCCCCACTCCGTTCATCCGTTTCCCACACGTTACGTAACCGGAATGGAAGTGGGATAACTCCTCCACGCAGAACAACATGAGAGCGTTAATCCGACGGACGTCACAGACGTCCCGGGTCGAGGGGAAAGCGGGAAGCTCCTGACTCGGCTCGCTGGAGCGGCATGGCGAATGTGCGTCGTCTCACGCTCGGCGGGGGACGGGGAAAAAAAATGCTTCTCTCGCTCTCGCACCGAATAAAACCGCCGAAACGCTAAACTTCTAAAAAATTCCCACGGCATCGACGCACCTTCCAGGCCGGCCTGCTGACTCTGAAGGACCACAGCCGAGCACTGAATGAGATTAATGTTTACACACAAGTGTCAACATGTTTACCCCGAATGTGGTGTGGGGCTATAAATCTGCACCATGCAAACTTATGATGGTTTATGGGGGGACTTATATGGTTATTTGGAGGGGGGGGGGGAATGCACAAATTATATAATTTTTCTCATCCCAATTATCATGCTATAATAACACACACATCAGCCTTCTCAACACACAAACACACATGCACATACATGGCTACACTGCACTACACACAGTATCCTTTTGTTTATTTGATGGGGACATTGCAGTTAACAGTCATACAACGTTTTAAGATCTGTCCAACGCATTGCTTCAGTCCTTATTGCACTAAATGTAATTTAATCGGAAACGTCCATACATATTTACAAATATAACCCGAAACGCTACTCTCATATTGCAGGTTTACTATAGACAGGATCACAGAGCATTTCACAAATTAGTTATAAACAGCAGTGGCTTCGTGAAATTACATGAAATTATGAAGTGGCTGTGGTCTGGCCAGCCGAGCCGCTGGCTGTAAACTTAGAGAGCAGTTGGCTGGGCGTGAGCTGGCAGCTCCCGTCAGAGCGAGGCATTTCAGCGTTCGCATCTTCCTGCCGCCGCTGGCGTACGCCGTCCGTGTTGTAATATTAAAGGAAGCTTTCACTTTTAATCGTGTTTTGCATGTTCTTTTTCAGTCTTTATCTGAGGAATTCACTTTTTTTTTTTTTAACAGGAGCTGCACGTATAGTGCAGTCCATACTGTAAGCGTCTGGACAGTGACACAATTTTTGCAGTCTTGGCTCTGTACTCCACCGCATTGGATCTGAACCGAAACAATGGATATGAGGTCAAAGTACAGACTGCCAGCTTTAATTTAAGGGTGTTTACACCCATGTCCAGTGATCCGTGCAGGAATGACATCCATTTTTATCCAGTGTGCTGGAGTAACAGAGCCAACTCAACAAAAACTGCGTCAACGTCCAAATACTTACAGACGGCGCTGTAATGTCACGGGGTCACATGACTCCCGGAACAGGAAGCCGTCAGAAGGCGGAAATGCTTGGGCGAAAAACTTCTTTTTCAAAGAGAAGCAAGAAACGAGCGCACGACCAGGCTCGTCAAACATCCGAGGTGAGCAGAGACACCGCGCTTCGTCTGCGTTCCTGCGAGCGCCTCGTTAATAATGAACGAGTCGGAGGATATTTTTCTAAGCCGCCAAAAAAAAACAAAAAAACAAAGGCTTAAAAAAGCTCCAACTGTAAAAAAGAAAGACGATGTTTTTTTCAGACCCCATAATGTCAGTGTGTGAGCAAGTACAGATGGAAACGACACACTCCAGTGTGTATTATATGTATATATATATATATATACAACGGGTAGCCCAGGATAGCCAGCAGTCAGAAAAAGTCAGTTATTTTTAGGCTATAAGGAGGGCGTGCGCGTGGTGGGGTGACCCAGCGAGCCAGAAGAGGTTAGCAAAATAGTCCTAGTGAGGAGTCCCTGAAGCTGGAAAGAGGTTCTCAGCAACGGCCGAGCGTGTCATCGCTTCGCCACAACGCCAAGCCCCACACAGGAGAAAGGGGTTTCTGTCCGCTCGGCTGGTAGCAGATTATCAGGATTGTGTGGATGCCAGTTTCTTTCATTTATATATTTATTTTTATTATTATATGAAAACAGGTGGGAGGAAAAAAGGCAGTTGAGTCTGCCGAGGACAGAAAAACCACATCCGTGTTTCCTGTGCTGCTATGAAACCTGGGGGGGGGGGGGGGGGATGACTACTTTTCATTAATCCCCACCCCCCCACCCCAAAAAAAAAAAAAATCCACAAGCTGGCAGTAAAAACATTTCTTTCAAGCAGAGTTTTTTTTTTTATAAGGAACCACATCTGTGCCTAATGGACGAGCTGCAGACTCCAGCCCTGGAGAGTAACGGCATTGGCCGGTTTTTGGTGTGTATCAGCAAATTGTGATTGGCTGTATTCCACGTACACCGTTTCCAAGGCCAAAAACCGGCAACAGGACAGAAAGGAGTTTGTGACCTCCGGCCTAATGCAGCTGACGTATCAGAGACGGACTCACTGTGTCTGACCCCTGACCTCTGAACCTAAGCAACATTCATTGGAGGGCATAAGAGCCTGCCGTTCGATGACCTTCGTTTAGAAACGATCGCTGATTCTGAGCACATCTTGCGCTCTTGTAGGAGGTAAGAACGTCTGGCCGGTCCGGGCCGGCCGCACATACCGTACTGCTTACGCTCTGTTTTCAAGTCCTCTCAAAAAATTACTGAAGGATAAAAGAATTTCACAACGTTATTCAAAGGTACTCACTTCAAAGCTCGAATCCCTTGCAGGATACTTTTGTAACAGCAGTTCAGGGATTGGCTGCCCACCGCATATTGACTGGTTGTGATGTAACAATGGGTGTGGATTTTTCTTTTTTTGTGTTGCTACATTGTTGCACAGTTCACGTTGTTACATCACAACCAGGTTCCCACAGCCTCAGGAAATGAGAAGGAAGAGCCCCCCTCACCCCCCCCCCCCCAGTACAGTAGGGTGACCACCACTTCCTGGTTTGTAGCGTAGCACCGGGAAGAGTCCTTGATTCAAGCACCAGGTGTGACTCAAGAAACACGAGAACATAAAACACACACAGAGCCGCTAATTTTGGTCCATCCTGTGAGAGAAGAACAATGGATAGAACTATTTTTTGAGAGGAAATATATTGGTATTCTTGCCGGCCGTAGAGGAATTCAGGTCATATAATGCTGCAAAACAGCACAGGGCTTCCAGTAGGACGAGGGTCAAAGGTCATTAAGGCGACTGCCGCCTATTATGCCGGCGATACTGATGAAGCCCAAGACAAGCTGGAAGTTACAACGGGGCTGAGACGTTATTTTTGGCCAGCCTCAGAAAAAGCTTGCTGCGTTCGCTACAGAATGTAAGGCATGAGTTAGACAGGCAGGGATATGGGAGGAGCGTGGGGTTGGAGAAGAAGAAGAAGAAGAAGAAGAAGAAGATAAAGAGGCTAGGAAGGAGAGATATAAAGAGGCTAGGAAATACTGGAGATAAAGAACACCCAAATTCCAAAATCACCTCAAAATGAGAGAACTAACACAATCACGTGAAACGCCTGCAAGATGACTATGGGTGCCCTGCAGTTATTTACGAGTCCTTCTACCTCATAAGAGACTTCCACACCTTTCTAATTTTGACTGACCCCCACTCTGCCACCCCCCCCCCCCCCCCCCACATCCCTGCCCCCCCCATCCCGCCAACCCTTCAAAGTGGTCCGCTATAAATCCAGAGCAAAGGGGACTGCAACATTTTCCAGATGTCTGCCAGGAAAGGGTCCTGCTCCTGGGAAGGTTCTGGGAAGGAATTTTCAACAGGTGCTGGGGTGGGGGGAGAGGGGGGGCGGCGGGGGGCAACACCCTGGCTGGGGAACATAGTAAAGCATTAGGCATTGTGGTAGGATGCAGGGCGGGGGTTGGGGGCACCCTTTCCCTTGTGTAATTTAGGATTTTCGGAGCAGGCCTTATGAACAAAAAAAAGGATTGTGGTTTAAATTAGTGTATGAAACCGCCAACATATGACATTGTCATCGTTGTGGTACGCTCACAAGCCAGAACGTGAACTTCCTGTTCAAAATGAAATTTTTTTATTTGATTTTCTTCTTAGTTGGCGACAGGGAGACATCTCCCCCCCCCCTCCCCCTTACAAGGCTAACCGTGGTTAATGCCTTTTGAGCGTTTTATTCCAACAGGAACAGAGGTGACGGGTGCACTGTGAAGACCAAACGGTATCGCTACGAAGCTACTGCTCCCCATGGACGTTTGGGTCAAGGGTGAAGGTTTCAGGCTGGGCTGCATGTGATTGGCTTGGACGTGGGAACAGATATAAGCCAGACAGGCGTAGGATCATACACGAGGAATCCTTGGCCTTTGAATGGAAACTAAGCCCTAATCCAGTATTATTTTATTGATCCCTGAACTGGTGAACAAAAAGTTTTTAAAAATCATATTTCTAATTTGAGACTGTCAAGATATCTTATTTTCTGCATCCAGGGTCTTTTAGGATGACAGCTAACTAGAAGATTGGTCTGTAATAACATTTATTTATTTATTTATTGGACAGATCAATTTACTGTCAAAAAATAATTCTTGAGTGAAGCTGGGGATTTCCTAAAATTCCTCAATTTAATAATTCCTGTTCCATGAATTCCTTCCTACGTTTTTCAAAATCAATTTTTTTACTGAAACGCTGGTCTCTTCCAAAGAGAAGCATTTAATCTGGGAGTCCTAGGTAGACTACACACCTTGCTCAGACCCCCTTACCTTAAAACACAGACGACTTTTGGTACATAATAATAATTCATTATTATATTGTGGTTTTTTTTTTTTTTTTAAATCACTTTTTAAATTCAAATTTAGCTTTGAGTTGTGAAAGCAACTGCCTGAGGAGAACCAGTCAGTGAGTTCTATGGTGGGGGTTTTACGTACAGTTGCACAACTGCTGGTCTAACGCAGATCGATGCACATTATCAATATTTATTACAGACCCACACCCCCAGTCCTACGCGAGACACTGCCCATGGAGGAAACAGGACTATTTATAGCCTCTGGCCAGCAAGACTGCTGGCAGAACCTTGTTCTGGACACACAAGGGCATTCCAAGCCTATATAACAAAACTGTAAGTGCTAATGGACCTATAGATCAAAGAGATCACTGCAAAATAGGCACATTAAAAGTTCATAGCATTGAATGCTGAGTGAGTGTGCAAAAGGTTTAAGGCCTTAGGAACATCAGGATTTCGGGGTCACTGTCTCCCTCTATTTAATCACCTTCTGTCAGTCAGTGAAAGGATAATAATAATAATTATTATTATTATAATAATGTATAAAGTACATTATGTAAGAAGCACTTTGCAAATTAAAGAACAAGGCAACAATAAAAATAATAAAAAATAGAATATATAAAAATTGAACAAGGCAGTTAAAAAAGCCTCTTAAAATAAGACAGTATGTTACAAGTAAGCAGAAGTGATCAGATAAAGTTAATATGAATGGAAAAGAAAGCCCAGTTTTAAAACAAAAACAGTTTCAGAAGAGGATTTAAAAGCAGTTAATGTTGACTGAGCTGTGATGCCTCCCTGGCAGAGATGTCCTCACTCTAGCGGCCTGCTGGGGGCCGGGGGGGGGATTGGGGGGGGGGGCATGTCCACACTTCCCCTCTCACGTGGGGGCGGGGCATCCCCTTCTCCCCGGCCAGCCCACGGTCACCCTAACGGCAGTTAGTGGCCAACAACGGCCTCCATTGAGGACAAGGACACAAACCTGGACTCCGCTCCACCTTTTTCTGCCCCTGGTCTCCGTGTAAAGCCCCCAGATTTCCCAATAACGCCATCAAGACCTGCCTTTCTCCTCTCCCTTTGAGAAGCAATTAACCCCTGCTGTGCCCCCCCCCTTTCCTTATCCCTCCGACCCCCCCGTGGATCTCCCCGGGCCTAACGTTCTGTCCAGCCTGCAGGGCGGGGGCTAAGCCCGGTTGTTCTCCGCCCTCCCCCCCACCCCCTCCCGGAAGAGGAAGAACACATTCTGTGTCTCACTGCTTCAGAGAATCTGGACAAAATGGGCCCTGATGCAGGAAGGGGCAGAGAGAAAAGAGTGGGTGGGGTGGGGGGCTGGGGGGGATTTGGGTAGTCACATGATGATCCTGGCTCACCGTTAGACTGGGGGGTAGGTGAAGCCAGAAAGGGGGGGAATGGGAGGGGTGGAGTTAGGTCCCCTAAAAGCACGCTCAATTTAGGATTTTAATCAATTTCGCGTTTTAATTATCTGACTGCTCCAGGCAAAAGCCCCCCCCCCCGGTTTAGGACCGTGAAAGCAGGAAAGGGTCGGCGGGGGGTGGTGGGGGCGCGGAGGTGGAGGGGTGGGGGGGGGTCGCAGCAAAGTTCAGAACAAGGTTTGTGCAGTGAGGACAGTACAAAGGAGCCTCTTTAACCGAGCCCCTCTCTGTTAACCCCCTCCCGTTCACCCAGTGCAGTGTGCTTGAATTCTCTGAGCTACAGTCAGATAAGAGACCATCTCTTTTCCCCCTGAAGAGGGGGGTGACAGGACTGCAGGGAAACAGTGGACTTATTCCTAGAGTCGGGGAAGGAGCTTGTTTTAAATTTCGGAAAGCTTCTGCGTTTAAAAAAAAAAAATCTCTGTCACATGATCCACCCCTCCCTCCCCTGCCTGAAAACACACTCTCTGCCCCAGCAGAGCCCCAGCTTTGAAGAGGGGCATCTGGCGCTGCTGCTTCGGGAACCGAGGGGCAACTTTATGCCTTGTCTCCCCCCCCCCCTCTCTCTCTTCCTGAAACATCTGGCTCCCCTCTGCTGTGCTACGGTGTGCGTGAGTGTGTCTGTGTGTGTGTGTGTGAGTGAGTGTGTGTGTGTGTGTGTGTGTGTGTGAGTGTGTGTGTGTGTATCAGTGTGTGTGTGTGCGCACGTGTGTGTGTGTGTGTGTGTGTGAGTGTGTGAGTGTGTATCAGTGTGTGTGTGTGTGTGTGAGTGTGCGTGCGCACATGTGTGTGTGTGTGTGAGTACAGCCATGTACTGCATTTTCTGTCTGAATGAAAGCCAAACCTACAAACTCTATAATCTCCTGAAAGGCCTTTTTTAACAAGCCACCCGCTCTTGTTAACACGTCTGAGGGACACAATACCTTCAAGGAACTGTGCCCTTCCAGGACTTCATTTTGACTTAATGACCACAATAATTATTCATCATCAAAAATGAAAAAAAAAAAAAAAAACACGCTGGCCTTTAATTGCATTCAGCCATTAAACCAGCAGCCGCAAAGGAGCCGGACTAATTGTCCCTGAGGGGGCCTGTCGCGTGATTAAAAAGAGCGCCTTTCATTGCCAACCTCATCAGAAAAAAGAAGAAAAAGAGAAATAAAATGTGCGTTATTGATGGGCGCAGACAATGGCGCTGCCTGGCCGGGGCGATAAGAAGTAGTTCCAGACGTCACGTCTCATTATTTCGCCTCCCGAAAAACAAAAAAAAAAAACTCCGGGGCAATAAAATAAAAGTAAAGACAGAGCAAGGGGGACGCCCCGCGTCACCCACCACCACCCCCCCCCCACCACGCCCCCAAAACACAAAGTGGTCCGGCGTAAATCTGACCGCTCTTTGTGCGCCCTTGAGTGTCGTTCGGACGGGCGATGTACGGGCCTGTACGCCCCTTCCACTGTCCCGCCTGACAAGGGGGGTCACGGGGGACAACTTAGAGGGCCACCCCCCCCCCCCCCCCCAAAAAAAAAAAAAAAAAAAAACACGAGGAGGGTACTTAACAACGTCCAGTGCGCCTCCTTTGTCATTCAAAGCTAATGACCGTTAAGGCAGAACAGGAGCATCATATCCTCCTGGCAGAGCAGAGGCGCATGCACAGACAGGGCCACCAGCGGCTGGCCTCGTACCCGCTCCCAACAAAGGCTCCGGCAGAGCAGGTCTCCCTCAGCCCAGCTCTGGGCTTTGTTCAGCTGCTCTACGTGTGAAAAACTAGCTTTACTAAAAAAAAAAAACCCCGAAAAGCTTAAAAGCACTTGCTTCCGCCCCCCTTCCCGAAGAGCCGCAAAACCCGGGAAAATTACCTGGGTCGTTTTTGTCATTTTGACGTTCCGAAAACGCTGGTGAGTGTGTGCGGCGTTGCCCCGTCTGTACGAATTAGGGCCGGTAGTGCAGGCCATTGTTCGGTTGAGGGTTCGGTTGAAGGAAAGAAGATCTGGAGTGTAGCACAGCGGGTGAGGAACTGGGCTTGTAACCGAAAGGTCACAGGTTCGATTCCCGGGTAAGGACACTGCCGTTGTACCCTTGAGCAAGGTACTTAACCGGCATTGCTTCAGTATATATATCCAGCTGTATAAATGGATACAATGTAAAAATGCTATGTAAAAAAGTTGTGTAAGTCGCTCTGGATAAGAGCGTCTGCTAAATGCCTGTAATGCAATAATGCAATCTGTCCTGCTCCAGCACTGACCGAACGGAGCAGCGCTGACACAGCACTGACACGGCACAGACGGCGGAGAGAGAGAGACGGGACACAGGCGTGATGAGAACCGCACGACGAACTCCCTTTTCTCCTCCGCTGCAGGACCTGAGCTCAGCACACTCTTTAATCTGGGTGACCCACATCGTCACAGTCATGTTGCAATCTCTCTTCCCGCCCAATTTGGCAAGATTCTTTATTCTTTTATCTCGGCCGAGATTTAGATTAATCCCCCTCCACCAAAGAGACAACAGAGCCGCCACTTCAAAGGACTGTAACTCACAGCTTTAGACCTCAGTGGTCTCGGTAAATTAGGCCAGACGTATATATTTTCTAAAAAATTCTGCCCTCATTTTCCCCCCAGTTAGGAAAAGCCACTTTGTGTGAGTTCATGGCCGTGTCCTTCGCTGTCACGCGCTCACCTCCAAAAACACTCCTCTGCTTCCACGTTTCACTCCAGAGTACACCCAGTTAGCTGCACACAGACAAACCAGCACGCTTCACAAAGCTTAGAAACACTCACTTTTTTACACGTATTTTAACCCCTTCAGGTGTGAGATCACAAATATGTGATTAGACTGTTCTTAACTGAACATTCTAATTCTGATGTCACAATCACTGCTGGTGACTGACAGCAACGGAGTTCTAGAACACTCACTTAGAATTTAGGGGGGAAAAAAACATTCCAAAGAACCTACTCTTCAAAGGGTTAAACTGTCTCAATGTTGGGTTAAACATGCCGGCCACTTCCTGGGCGGGACTCGAACCCACAGCCTTTCCGTCACCGACTCCCCTGCCTCACGCTCCGTACGGCCGTCTCCGTGGTAATCCGTAAGGCGATGCAGCAGCGGTGCCCCCCCCCCTTTGGAATGTTAAGCTGCTGGTGTATTGCCTTACTGTTGACGAATGAAGCAATGAGGAGGAGAGGGGAGCAGCCCCCAGGGTGGGGGGGGGTGGGGCAGATGAACGGGTGTGGGGGGGGTATTTGATGGACGCAGGGAAAGAGTACCTTGTGTCCTTGACCTCATGCCCTGCAGGTACAGTGTGTATGTAAACCAAGGTCCTCCCGGATAGAATAACTATGATGAGTAATCATCAGGTGTTGGGCTGCCAGCAGTTGGGGGGGAGGGGGGGGGCGGCATGGAGACCCCTGGAGGGAGTGAGGTTGTCCTTCATTAGTGCATAATAATTATGCTCAGGGATGTAAACATATTTACAGTTATGCACAAGTTATTTACAAGTCTGCGCATGTATGCACAAGCATACACAGTTACGCATAAGTATGTGCAGGTATGCACAGGTAACCACAGGTATGCACAGGCGCGTGCAGGTGTTCTTTATGCGCAAGGATGCACAAGAATGTGCACATGCGTACATGCGGGAAGGCACACGCACGTGCAAGTATGAGCTAGCATGCGCAGGTCTGCGCAGGTCTGCACAAGGCCTGTGTCAGTACGCGTCAAACGTCAGCAGCCTGTGCTACTGAGCATCTGCCTCCTTCATGACTGAGGGCCGTTCCAGGTCAAATAACCATAAAAACGACATTCGAGACGTAGCGAGAAAATGGCGATAACAGGCGTTAGCGTGGGAGCGGACTCCTGTCTGAGCAAATGTAACATCTCTCTTTCTCTCTCTCTCTCTCTCTCTCTTTCTCTGTCCCTCTCTCTCTCTCTCTCCCTCTCTCTCTCTCCGTTCTCGGAACCTGCCTTAAACACATGTATAAATCCACTCCCTGTCCCCTGAGTTTTTTAACACATCCTAAATTATGAAAGGCACTCCTCGGAGCGCCATCGCTTCGGACCGCCGCACCGCGCGGACGTGAGAGCGTCTGACGCCGCTAAGCGCTGGATTTTTAGTGTTTTTTTTTTTTTTAAACAGGGGAACCTGTACATTACGCAAAGAGTCGACCCACTTTTGCAGCGCATTAGCGGCTAACGCAGAATGGAGAGCTTTTCACACGCAAGCCAGGGTCAGGACCAGTTTTTCATTTCCACTCTTGCCTTTTTTTCGAGATTGCGTTTGTTTGGTCACTCGCACGCTTCCCCTTATCCGTTTGATAAAGGCCGGACGCGGAGGCGATAACAGCACCCATGTGACCCTAAATCTGATAGCCATACAGGAAGCCAGGAGCCTATAAGAACGCTCCATTTACGACCTTCGGCCTCTCCCATGCAGCACACGGTGGTGTCATTTTTACAGGGAGATCTATGAGGCACTTGGAGTCTCTGGAACTTTACCGCAGAGGAATGCGCACGGCACAACTGCAGATCGATCTTTAAATTCATTCACTGCTCACTTCACTCATATTTCTATTCTTGCCCCCCCCCCCCCCGTGTTGACATTTACATGAATGTAAAACATTGTCATTGTTGAGGACAAAAACTCTTTTTCATCTGAATAGTTACCTGAAAACTTTCTCCACCTCTTTCCATAAGAAAAAAAAACGTCATAATCATCGAGGAGGGGGCTGTGCTAGCACATAATATTGTAACAACGTTTCAACAACATAATGGGAACATTTTAACAGCAAATGGCGTTAATATCCATTCTGCGGATATGTGGGTGGGTAAAGGTGGGACAGGGGTGCAATACTGTCACATTTGCCCCCCTCCCCCCCCAGAGGTGCAAATCCAGCCGTAATAAATGTTGTTTCCCAGCACGCTGAGCCCTGAGATGGAGCTTCTCGTTCTTGGCCGGGGTAACCGGGGAGGCCACATCGATTACCTGCCCCTCTCCTCTGGACGAACGCAGGCCTGAATTCAGCGACAGCAAACAGGCTAATCACTTTCCACCAGCACGATAACGACATCAACAAGGCCGGGAATCGATGGCTTCAGCCAGCACTGGAAAAATCAATGCGCACTGCCTAGGTCTATTAGACCTCGATCTATTCGTCATTATTTCTTTCAATATATATATATCTTTATATATAGCCCAAGCAACAGCCACCACGTCAACTAATGCGTTTTCATTCCAGCAATTTGATAGCATTGCATCAAAGTTAAAAGAATGTTGTGAAAATAGTATACGTCAGGTACACTGAGCAGGACAGGCGTATGCTGTGTGTCAGGTAAGGTACCATGTCACAGGTGTCCGTGGGACAGACTCAGTCAATATTTTTTACGCTGGTCCATAACTCCCCCTCTTTCCCAGTCATGCCAATCTGTTGGGCCCGCACAATCTGGGAAGCTGGGCTCCTTAATTAGTGTTCCCCCCAGCTCGGCCCGGCCCGGCCCATCACTAGCAGACCCAAAACGCCACTGCTGAAATCGGTCCTGGGGCCAGAACGGGCAGGCACCTAACCGCCAGAGTCAGTGTGTGTGTGTGTGTGTGTGTGTGGTGTGTGTGTGTGTGTGTGTGTGTGTGTGTGTGTGTGTGTGTGTGTGTGTGTGTGTGTGTGTGTGTGTGTGTGTGTGTGTGTGAGTGTGTGTGTGTGTGTGTGTGTGAGTGTGTGTGTGTGTGTGTGTGTGTGTGTGTGTGTGTGTGTGTGTGTGTGTGTGGTGTGTGTGAGTGTGTGTGTGTGTGTGTGTGATATGGTTTATGTTGTAGTTGTAGTTGAGTGTTGTGTGTGTGTGGTATGGAGTGAGGTGTGTGTGTGTAGGTGTGTATGTGGTGTGTGTGGAGTGTGTTTTGTTAGTGGTGTGTGTTGTTAGTTGTGCTTGTGTGTGCGAATTGTGGAGTGGGTCTGTAATGTGAGTGTGTAGTGTGTGTGTGTGTGTGAGTAGATGCTGTCGGTGCTGGGTGGTGGTAGGGTGTGTAGCAGGTCGTGTGTGTGTGTGTGTGTGTGTGTGGGGCGGGGGGGGTGGCTGTGGCGGAGGCACGGGTAGGGGGGGGTGGCGGCTGCCACCGTGATGCGTCTTCCGCCCATCAAAAGGCCCGGGTCCATTATCACGCGCCAGCGACGAAGGGGGCGGAGCCTTGTGAGCTGATGAAGCCTGGCAGAACCGGACGGAACTCCGCGGGGCCGGGGGTAATTACGGGACTGGGGGGGCGGGGACGGGGGGTGGGGCAGGACCAAGACGCCCCCCCCATCCCCCATCCTCACAGCTGTCACCACAATGCCAGGGGGCTCGGGGGGGTTAATGATTTAGCTGTGGACCGTCAATAATTAATGGAGCAATAAGTAATGGATGTGAATGACAATCCTTTGTGATTGCAATAACAATTAAAATGTTGAGGATTTAGGATATGTTAGCACTTCTGTCACCATGGTTACCACCACAACTACAATTAGTCTGAAGTGGGAAGCACAAGTATTACCCCACTGAAGAGTAGCTTTTTATAATGTTTTTTTTTTTTTCAAAATTCTATGTCAGTGCTCTAGAACTCCACTGCTGTCAGTCACCAGCAGTGATTGTGACATCAGCATTAGAATGTTCAGTTAAGAACACTCTAATCACTTATTTGTGACCTCACACCTAAAAGGGTTAATACTAGTAATACTGCACACTTAAAAACCAATGAGACACAATCAAGCCAAACACCAGAGCAATGCTGTGACTCTCTCCACATTACTGTTGAACTGAGGCACCTTCCTCCAAAACTATTAAAAACGGCACCGGCAAATCCCCTCATTCTGTTCAGAAAGTTCAACTTCAGTTTTTTTTATTCAAACAATTTTTCGTTCCTGAAATGGTGCCCAGAGGGAAGTTCCCACAGACGGTGTCCACAATAGACCAAAAAAAAAAAAAAAACCAACGAGAGGGAAACAATAAAGTCAAATTGTAAGCTCTCAGTCCCTGACGGTCTGTGTGAGGAAGACCAAGGTCCGTTTGAAGTCTCACAGTCGCGCCTGTCAAATTGGTGAAACCAGCTGCTTCACACACACTCTCTCTTTGTTCACACACACACACACACACACACGCACAGACACACACACGCACACACACACACACACACACACACACATGCACAGACACACACACAAAACACCTCAACCTTTACCTAAAGTGCTGGGGGGGCTAGTGATGTCACCTAAAGAGTCCTTTCCCCTCTAATTAGGAAACTTGAGCCACCCTCCGTAACTCAAAAAGCCTTTATGGCCCCAGCAACCCCCCCCCCCCACCTCCCCCATCCCCCTCCCCAACACCCCTGCTCACGAAAAGGGCAGGAATTATAAAGACAAATGTTTGATTTTTTGGAGACGGTTGTTTACCGGAGTGCGTGTTGTGAGAGAAAATACAGCCGAACAACCGGCTCAAAAAAAAAACAAAAACCACTGCAGACGAACGGGAGTAAAACAGGAAAAAGAAACAAAAGCCGTCTGAGAACTACAACCGTTAAAAACTGCCATTTGCGGTAGAAACAAGGCCCTGATTTGGGCGGCTTTTTTGTCGAAGGCTTGATGCGGCACGAACCCATGAGATGATAGGTTTGCCTGATCTAAAAAAAGGAAGGCACAGAAAAGGGACACAAAATGAATGAGTGTATAAATGAACCAGAATGCAGTGACAACCGACGCAACAGACACAAACACAACAGACACAGACACAGACACAACAGGCACAACAGGCACAACAGACACAAACACAGCAGACACAACAGACACAGACACAACAGGCACAACAGACACAAACACAACAGACACAGACACAGACACAACAGACACCACAGACGCAACAGATGAGTCTGTGCTGTAAAACTGATTCAGATCTCAACATGCAGGTGGACAGCCTGCTTTTCACATGACTTCTCGTTCTTACAAAATCTTGCAAAACCGGCCTTGCAAAATGATTCCACTGGCTGTGGTCGATCTAAAAATACAGACCTTGGTGGCAGATCAAGGCCAACAAATAAAGGTGGTTGAGACTAAAAGGCAAAAAGATGCTTTCTGGAAGAATTTTTTTTTTTCCCCCCCAGTACGAACGACCGAGTTTCAGAATGTCTGCTGACGGCTGCGGCAGTCTCTCAAACTCAGCGTCAAAATCTCGAGTTGAGAGGATGAGACGGATCCACTCAACCAGCTCATAACTCGTTGTCATGGAAACTTGTTTAATTCGTTAACCAGTGCTTGTCGCATTACTCAGTAACGTGTGTAATCTTCACTAGCTAATATGTGACATTTGTTTTTGTTTTTTTAAACTGGTTATTCTAATGTTTTATGAAAGTGCATATTATTGACTCAGTCTGCTTGCTGTCACAGTTCTGAACTTGATCCAGGCATTAAGAATTCTTTTCCACACCACAGATAGCAAAATGTACAGTGTTAGCTCAACTCTGCCAGAGTTAATATAACCCAGAACACTTCACTGCATAAGCAAGTGTGTAGATTTGTGTTTGGCAATGTGTTGAGATCATATCAGCCTATGCACACATGACTGAAAACGTAACTGTGGAGCTGACATTTTGTGGGGAGAATGGCATTCCCTTGACTGCCCTCCCACACACACACACGCACACCCATACACACACACACAAACCACTCCTAAACACACACACACGCACACACACACACGCCATACCACACGCACACTGCCACACACACACACACACACACACACACACACATGCCACACGCACACACACACACGCACGCCACACACACGCACACATGCCACACACACACACACACACATGCCACACACACGCACACATGCCACACACACACACAACACACACACACACACACACACAACACACACATACATACACACACGCACACACGCACACGCACACATGCCACACACACACACATGCCACACGCACAAGCACACACACACATGCCACACACACACACGCACACATGCCACACACACACACACACGCCACACGCACACACACATGCCACACACACACACACATGCCACACACACACACACGCGCACACACACACACACACACACATGCCACTCCTAAACACACACGCACACACACACACACGCCACACCACACACACACACACACACACACACACACACCCGCGCGCACACACACACACACACACACACACACACACACGCACACACACGCACACACACACACACACACCACTCCTAAACACACACACACACCCATACACACACACACACACACACACACACACACACACACACACCACTCCTAAACACACACCGCGTAAACCCGCCGGTGATATCCGCCCTTTCGGAGCGGAAACACGGCTGACGTGTGATTGGTTCTGCCGTCTTGATGATGTCAGGCCTCCTGTCAACAATTCCGACTGAAGATGATTTCTGCCCTTGTGCGAGCTGCCACCCCCCCCCTGCCCCCACCCCCCCTGCCCCCCATCCACCCAACCCCCCCCCCCCCCCCCCCCCCCCCTCGCTCAGGGCTCTTTCCACACACATAAAAAGCGTTTTTTTTCCTTTTCTGTCTGGTCTAACAGGGGGGGCGTCCTGCTTCAAAGTCTGTTATTAGGCTTAATATAAATGTGAGGTGGAGACCAGCGGGAAACCTGCTGTGGCTCCTCAAGTCCTCGTGTTTTAAACAGAGGTGAAAAGAAGGAGGGGGAAAAAAAGGAGTTTAGACACCAAATAAGTTCCCCTTGGCAGCGTCATGATAAATCCACCGTGGCTTTTTCCGAAAAACCCTATAGAGCCATAAGGCAAGAGCAGCACATGTGACTGTCCATCTTGGGAAAACAACAGGCAGGGGTGGCGGGGAACGGGGGGGAGGGGGTCTGTGAGGTCGAATGGGAATTACTTGCTGCCCCCCCCCACCCTCAACCCAAAAACAGCACTGTTTTACATTAGATGAGATCAGATTAGATGAGATAAAACTCTACCGTCTGCTTTTTGCGATAATTTGTTTGGCATCACAAAGCCAAGCGTTCCCTCTCAGACTGAACGGCTTCGCTGAACACGCACTGAGGGATTGTGGGCAACGATGAGGAGTAGACAGTGGACAAGTGCAGCCCAGCGAAAATGACTCACTCATTCCTTTTTAAAAAATTAAAAAATAAAATTCACAGATCCAGCTGCTCTGAGTGCTGCAGAAGACGCCTGTGTTTGGCCGTAAGTACGAGAGCACACATCTGGTTACTGTAAACAGTACAGACTCGAGCCTCTGCACTGCAAATGAAAGAGATTGGCTATCACGTCCTGGTGTGGGGGGAGGGGGGGGTCCTTATACTATCAAAAGGACAATTTCAGTATATTTTTTTGTTTGACCTTCAGAGTCCTACTTCCTTACATGTGTGTTCTCTTTTTTTTCCCCCCCTTCAAAGATAAGTGTGAACGATCGCACGGTGTTTTGATTCACGTGAAAAGTGACGCAACCTTACATGCGTTGCTTTTGAATTAAAAAAATAATGCAGGTAGGATGTGCTGAGTGAAGACCAGTTTTCTGCGGACGGGAACCCAAACCGTAACCCCTGAACCCCTGAAACCCCTGAAGCCCTGAACCACTGAACCCCTGAACCCCTGAAACCCCTGAACCCCTGAACCCCCCAGCGAGTAACTGTCTGGGTGCCGACCGGCCCAGCGCTCACCACAAAACATGTAGGAACCGCGACCTACGAGGAAACTAAACAAAAAGGTTACAGACGTCAAGCTAACGGCGAGGTGTTTGATCACACTCAGGGCCTCGTCAGTCAAACACTAAACGCCAAACTCTGGTGGCCTGGCCTTTCTCCTGGCTCCTCCCCCTACCCCCACCCCCACCCCTCCCTCCCTCCCTCTTTCACCCATCTCCTCAGGGGGTCTGGACTTTCCATCCCTCCATCCATTTGGTCAGTCTTTCAAGCCAGTCTTTCCAAGGCCTGTGCATGCCGGAACCTAACAAATGTATAACGTTCTCTTTTTCTCTGTCTGTCTCCCTCTCTCTCATTCTCTGTGTCTCTCTCACTCTGTGTCTCTTTCTCTCTTTCTTTCTGTCTCTCTGTTCCTTGCCCCATCTTTCCCATCTCTATCTATCTTCGTCTATCTCATTCTCTCTCTCTCTCTCTATGCATGTCTTTCTATTTTATTTCTCTCCCTCCTCTCTATCCCTGTTTCACTCATCTCTCTCTTTCTCTATCATTCTAAAAACCAAAACCAAAACCAAATCGCACTAATCATGGTTTCGGGGGGGAGGAGGGGAACGTATGTCATGTCTTAACAAACTGAATCATCCACCAGATATGAAAAAAGGACCCCCCCTCCCCCCCCCCACACATACACATACACACACATACATAACAGCCAATCAGCATCATCCTTCCTGCCCCGGCCACACGACAGCCGCCAACCACCTCGCGTGAATCGCCTGCGGGATTCGATCAAAACCACGGAAAAAAAACCCTGAAGCCTTCCGCTGATCACGAACCCCCGACGAATCGCCCGTTCCCCCGTGAAAACCCTGCACCAGGGAAGCACCGCGGCTTTCACCAAAAAAAGGGAGAACTCGTATTTCCCCCCCAAAAAAAACGGTATAAACACAGAGCAGGAGACAGCGGAGACGGTCCCGCATGCGGTCGGCAGGGCGAGGAGGAGGAGCGGCCCGAAGTTTGGTCTAGTCCCCCGGGGATGTTTAGGCTGGTCGCGAGCAGCACACGCTACAGGCTCCACGGCAAGTCAGGCCCGTTCCTTCAGCGCACAGCGATCAGCTCATGCGCTGCACGCGTCCACAGCGTGCCTTGTGTGCTGTGGGGGGGCGGGTTTGGTGTTGGAGGTGACCTCGCTCCGTGAGCATTGAGATACCCTTCACAGAAACAGAATATACTGCAGCATATATTGCAAATATGTGAAATGTCAACTTTTTTTTTGGAAAATATAATGACTTTTAATATTATGAACTCTCTTTTTAATACATTGCAATATCTGGAAATAGCTGTGATTAATATACATATATCATTATATATTATCTTGACAATATATTTTATTTCAATATATTTTCAGTGTATTCTGTCTCAGAGATCCCTGAAATATAATTCTGCCGATTTCTGGGGAACAAAACTCACATTACTGTTCACTGAGCGGGATTGTTTTGGTCAGCAGGCAGCTAGGGGTTCCCTGAAGGTCACCTTTGAGCACCTTCACATACAGCTCAGTTAAACCTTTCCTTTTCTTTTTTTGTTTTGATGTCACCACCCCCCCCCCCCCCCGGAGTCTCGTTGTTGAAACAGCAGAGGGACTTGCTCTGCTGTTTCAACAACGAGACTCCAGTTTGAGGCCCCAATCACAGTGTGCTGACTTCCCTCAAGTATGAGTTTATGTGAGTCCAAAGGGGGAATCAAATGTTCTCTCTCTCACCGAGTAAATTTAACTTTATATGTCACCTGTGCCACCTGACAAAGGATTGATGGAATCTATGTTGAGGCTACACAAATAAATTATACGCCTGGATGTGTGTATAGAAAGGAAGGAGCCGTAGCAGACGTTAGATTAGCGAACCACCGTCTCAAATTTCGGCCAATTACAGGACAGTTGCATTTAAATTGGTACTTTAATTTCTTAAATTAAGTTCCCTTTAATCTTCTTTATATGAAATTAAGCCGGTTCTTACTTTCTTCCTGGCCCGGGGCCATTCATTGAAGCACATGTAAATGTTTACACAACCCTGGCCTCATAACCCTTTGGCCCCAGGTAGCAAACAGATCTTGTTCAATCAACGGTTTTTCGTGGCCAATTGCGGCAAGGAAGGGGGAGGGGAAGCACCTCACGAACACAAACCTCACGAGCTCGCGAAACTCCAGGGTCTGTCAGGAAGTCTTCTCGCCGTTAGCACGGGGAATGGGACACGGCGGATCGAATCGGGCCCCGCGTATAGGTTTACACGTCAGAAGATTAATTATCGCACAAGTCAAAGTCAGGAACGACTTAAACACCGCCGGGCTAAAAACTACCCACGGCAAATCCCTTAACGGAAAGGAAATGCACATGAAGCGACATGACTTGGATGAATTTACTATGCAGTTCCTATGAAATCATATCTACGAGTAGGCCTATATATATATATAGGCTACGCATCTTGAATTTCGCACATTTCCTAAAAATAGATGTTAATTTTGTGCACGGCCTCTCCAAAAATAACGACGCGCACTGAGCGCCACTGAAAAGTCAGCGTATCTTTAAACACAAGGTGAGGAAATGTAGCTGAGTCGAATAACTCCACTGGTCCTACGCAACTATTGCACTGAAAAAAAGAAAAGAAAGCATGACTGAGCCGAAAGGAGTTTCAATGGGACACTGTTGCCCCGTTAGCTAAATTTCCACATCCAAATAACGCACTGACTCACTAATTACATTCGAGTTGTCACAAGCATTTTATTTACACGGCGTTGCGCTTTCGTAGTCCACCTCGCTCTCCCCAATCGTAAGTCACAGAGAAGGTATTCCAGTCTTGACGTTTCAAAAGAATTGTCCGTTGCTAAACATCACATACACGCCCGTAAACATAGCTGACTGTAATTGTCAGATACAACGGAAAGTAAAACACTGTAATTCGTTTTAAATACACAGGCTACTGCCAAATATTACATCGTTCAACCAACGAACTAAACGGATTCATGCTATTTATTCATTGTTGTTTTTATGAATCTGTCATTTAATAAACTTTTGTCTTTTTGGTCACCAGTAGGCTATCTAGCAACATAGCCAACACTAATAACTGTATTGATATAGGTCACGTACTGGACTAACTCGAAGTCGAGCTCAGAGTGAGCTGGCAGTCAGAATCATTTGATTGCTTAAAGTAAAGCATCAAGCAAACGATTTATTATAGGACAACAAACGCAGTTATGGACATAATATGACGTTAGTAAAAGCCAGCTCACTTTCAAAGGAACCGCAAAAGACACCAGGGGACATCGGGTTCAGCAAATTAACCCACATTTGTCAATGCAATGAGGACGTCAAAAGCAGTTTACACGTATTACGCGTTGTAACAGCGGCAGTACGCGCATCAGCTGTAAATGCAAAATTAATCAAACTGATTATCACGCTCATGATGTGAAATGATCAGAGCGCAAATGTCAGATGGGTTACTCCAGATAATTCCATACGAGCTTGCCATTAAAATGCATGAAATACTCTTACCTCTTGTTTTTAAGCACCTTTTGACACACGTGCCGGCAGACCGCTTGACTCCTCAAGTCGCGGCTCGAGCTCTTATCACCGCCAAAGATGCAAAATCGCGACGCCGACGTGTGCGAAGTGCCTCTGCAGTCGCGAGCGCTACAACGAGGACTGATTGGGCGACCGCAGGAAGCGTGCGCTTCCACTAGAATACAGCAACTAGCGCTCTCTCTCTCTCTCTCTCTCTCTCTCTCTCTCTCTCTCTCTCTCTCTCTCTCTCGCTCTCGCTCTCTCTCTCTCTCTGCGCTGACTGCGAAAACCTTGCGGGTTCTGTCAGTGTTAAGTTGGAACTGCGGAGCCCAAGGGCTTCCGCTACAATAGGGGGTGGTCAGGTATAGCCGTCTGTAAACTGATTCTCCCCATTCCACCTAAATGAGGTGGGGGTGGGAGATTTAGGTCGAGGGGGAGAGATGAGAGGCGACGAGGTTCTCCTCTACGCAGTTTGGTACAGTTTATTTTGGTGCCCACTCCCCCGCGTCACGTGCTGCCCAATACAGTACTGTTATTCACCCACTTTTGCCCAAATCTTCCCGATATGTGAATAGAGTTGTTGTCACCTATTGTGGTAGCATCCCGTTTATTTTATATTATCTACAGTTGTCCGCTGCCACAAATCAAACGAGCACTGCCCGAAGGCCATGAAGACTAAACCCGTCGTCTGTACACACGCACACACAGGCACAAACAAACACACACACACACACACTACAATATAGATTTATCTATATCAATTTGTCGATCCGATGCACAGACTATTAGCTAGGCAGTTATTTTTGTGGGTGAAATAAAAAAAAATACAGCTTGCTACTGCCATAACTTTGAGTTGGATTATAAAAACAATGGAATATTATATTACTATGCACAATACTATACTGATCTGTGCTTGTGGAAAACAGGTAGCTACACAGAATTTGCACTATAGGGAAGCCAAAAGAATTTCAAAGTCAAATCCAAAAAATGATGCATCCCGTATGATTATTTTCGTGCTGGGAAATGAAGAGATATTTAGGAGCAAAACATTTGGACACACTGTTTTTTCCCCCCATAGTGTCTGTCCAGTTCTGGATTTACTGTGAGCAGAGGGCATTCAAAAGCAAATACTGCAAAGTAACTTTTTTTTTCTAAACTCTGGGAAACACAAAGAGTGATCTTCCTGGAATTGACCTGCACATTAAAGTCTGGGGCAGATTAACTCTTTTGTTTGCAGGATAAATGACACAAAAGAGGAATTTTCCAACCAGTCACTCTTTTGTCTTTAATATTATCATTACTATTTTTTCCGAAGAGAAAAAATAACAAAAAAATAACTATGAAGCCATCCGTATCACATTCTTGGAGTGACTCAAATGTTTCGAGAAGCCGGACAAACAAGCCCAGAGGAAATTCTGTGACTGCAAAATCTGATGGGGGGGGGGGTGATGGAGAAGTGAAGAGATACTGCATCTGGGGTACCCCCACCTCCCCCATGATGTCTGTGAAGGAGACCCAGACGTGTGCGTATGATAAACTTCCTTAGCATCTGACTTCCTGTTTGGGGGCAGTTTCTCATGCAGTTCATTTCAAATACCCTCAACAGCCTTGTTGTGGGTGTTGTGTAAGGCTGTGACAGAGAACACTTGACTGTTTTATTTGGTGTGGGTTGGGGTGGGTGGGGGGGATGTTCTCAGTAAAAGGGCGGGGGGTGGGGGCCATTTTAAAGAGGGCCTTGGCACAGAAAAGCTTGGGATCCCCTGACGTTAACAGAAAGCATGTCCGCTGTTATCGTTTGCCCTTTGCTTTGAGAGCTGGCCACAGATGCAGGTTTAATGGAGGCGAGCCTCCTGCAGGTTTCAGACAGCGGCCATCTTGACTGGCTCCACTGTCGGCTGGCGCCTGACATACTGTGGCTGTGTCGCTCGTTGCATTGGTGGCTGCTTCGCTGCTGCATCAATGGCCACGTCTGTGGGATCGAGACCCAAACGCCAACCGTTTTCCTACTTTTACATAACTTATATGGTTTCGATCTTGATTGTTTTTTTTTCATTAGGCAGGCGTGTGTTATCAGATTCAACACAGAACAGGGTACCTGCAGAGGAATTCAGGTCTAAGGTAATGTAGGGAAGTCAAAGTCCTGGAGGGCTGTGGTATCTGCAGGCTTCTGTGGGTTCCATTCAATCCGCAGTCAGTCCAGGCCTCAGAAAGAAGACGTGTGGCCTGCTCAGCCAATCGCTGACTTAAATCAAGTCAGCTGCTCTGTAGGGTGAGGGGATCTGGAGAATACTCAAAACATTTAGCCAACTGACTAAATACAAACCATAAGTCCTCCCTCTCGCGTCTGCGTTCCTGCTCTGGTTTTCCTCCCTGTGCGTAGCGGAGCCCAGGCCGCTGTAGTGACACGGAGGTGGAAGCTGAGGCCGTGTCTCAGGCTCTGGTTTACACGAGGAGGTGCGGACGGAGACGGCAGGTCGGCGTTTGTTGTGGTTAGAGCTGGGAAAGGGAGAAACGACTGGGAGAAACGGGCGGGGGGAACGACCCGGGGGGAAGACAGGCTGCAGATGGGGCCGAGCCGTGAAGTGTGTCTTAAATCTTCTCTTTTTCGGGGACGTTTTTTTCCCTCCCCCTCTCTTTGCTCTCTCCTCTTTTTCCTTCTCCTATTTTTTCCCGCCTCTCCTCTCTGTACGGACGGTGCTGGAGATGGGGGGTGGGGGGGGGGGCAACGGGTGTAGTGGGGGAGAGGTGAGCCACACATTCCTCACACCTGTTTCTCATTCTTCCTCCCCTCTCTCTGTGCCAGCCTACAGACGCATACGCACACACATACGCACACACACACACACACACACTCACATTACACCCACATACTGCTGCACACACACGCTCCCACACAGGCATTACACAACGGACAGACAGTGCACACATGTGTGTGCCCTCACGTGGAGGTAGCGCAGTGTTTTGCTTTAAATACAGTGGAACAGGAAGTCTGGCCTCCGCGCTGGTGTTTTCCCAGATAGGTGGAGCTTCACTGGGACAGAGGTGAGGACTGCCGTCCATCTGTCCGTCCGTCCGTCTGGTGAGCGGACCATCCGCGAGGAAGCCGTTGTTCCTGAGCCAATGGGAGAGGCCGAGTGCACCCCCCCCTCCCTTGCCGGGGATTCCGACTTTATCGCCTCCCTCCAGAACTCATCACCCCGCCCGCCCCTGCTCTCCACACAGCACGTTTTTCGATAGCGGGGAACATTCTCAGACAGGGTAATTGGCTCGTCTTCATCACGCGGTGGGGGTGGGGGTAGGGGTGGGGGGGGGGGGGGTGGCTGCTTGCGAGTCTTCCTTCCTTTTACTGAGGCCAGACCCGGTGGAGTTTCCTTTGCACGTTTTAATTCATTTAATCTCCTAAACGTGTTGGTTAGGATTTAATAAAACAGGCTGCAGGCTGGATTTCAAGTTGAGTTGTGTCAGTTTAACAAGGGGGAGGGGGGGGGGCGGGGATAGTTGGAAATGAGATTGTTCCTTACAGACACCATGAAGCCTGCTTTCATACAGTGGACAGTTAAGGCCTGGAATAGGTTGCCAGGTTGTGTAACAGAGACATGCGTAGATTCTCGGTGTGTTTGAGGTCAGGTGTGGCACTGTGTTGGATGGATTCTTTCTAGAAGAGGGCTTTAGAAACTCACCTGGCAGCCCAGTGCCCAAATTTTGATGATGATGAAAATGACAATGATGATGATGTTTATTATTATTATTATTATTATTACAGTGTTTTTATTATACGCTGGCTTGGTGCTCATGGTGGTTGGAGACCCAGGCCTGCATCCTGATCCCGGTCCCCCAGCACCGATGCGTTTTCCCCTGAATGACCTCGCGTACAGTACAGCCCCCCCCCAGTCTGCCGTGTTTATGGGAAATCTCTCCTTTCGCGCTCCGGGGAATACAACACACTTTTCTGCAAGCTTTTCCACAAACTGTAAAATCCATCTCCCTTTATGAAAAATTCAGCGCCTGATCTTTTTTTTAAAATTCTCGAGTGAAGCACTCAGCTTTTCGCAAATGATGGAGCTTCAGAAAACTGAAAAAAAAAAATCCACATTGAAGGATGGAACGAAAAAAGAGGTTTACAGATTCACACCCCACCTATGAGACCATGAACGATGTCCACGTCCCTTCTGTCAGGCGATCTTACAATGTCTCTTACGACATCTCAAGATATCTCCCCCCACATCGTCCACCTCCCAGAATTCCTTCCCGTCTTAAAGTTGATTTGAGTTTGTCATTGATGATTGATTGATGTCAGCTCTTCAGGCAGTAATGAGGCAGCTTCCTGGTCTGTCTGTGGTGCTGCCATTTGCCAGAATCTCCTGCTTTTATTGGCCGCTCGTTAGCCATGTGGTGCCTATTAGAGTGGGGGGGGGGGGGGGGCTGTTAATGAGTCTTTGCAAAAAAAGAAGTCCCGCCATAATTTCAGTGGGCGAGGCACTGCCCCAGCACTTCACCTCAGCGCCCCCTGGAATTCGTCGTACCTACGGGTACGGGACCGACCCGACCCGATTGGAGGTCAGGGCTGGACGAGGTGGACCGCGGGGACTCTGTCAGCACCGGGACGTCTGGCCCAGAAACCAGGTTACCGCTTACCGCCGGTCCCACCCGCTCAACGCCAACGGGGGGGCGGCAACTCACTTCTGAGCGAAGGAAACATGACCTCACATCCAGGTCACTTCCTGCGTTTCGCCATGCCTTTCCTCTCTGCCCAGACAATCGCTGTGGGCGGGGATGTGGTGCTTGGCAGTGGGGCAAATTTTCCTGGTGGGGTTGGGGGGGGGCGTGGAGGGGTGTGTGTAGAAAAACTCTCACCCAAAAATATCGTCACCTCAGTGACCGAAAACCTGCGGTACTGAAAATCAGAGAACATCCTATTTCTGGCATGTTTTCCAATTAAAGGGAGGCTTGTAACCATATATATGTATTCATATTCTATATATATATATATACATATATATGTACACATATATATGTTTATGTTGTTTTGGGTTAGTTTTGTTGGTAAAAAAAAAAAACTTCAAACATCAAACAGGCCCTCTCAGCTGAACGCGCGGAACATTCCGGAACACACCGCAGCGGTCACATGGCTTCGGAACGGTTTGGGAAAGGGAACGTTTGCCTCCGGGTCCCACTCCGGAACATATGGTGTTTACACAGAGCAGGGCAGGGCAGGGCAGGGCAGGCCTGGGTCCCACAGCTCGGCCTGCGACTCCACTCTGTCTCCGTTATCTCGCAGATTTTTACCTCTCCCACCACCGCCCCCCCCCACCCCAAACTCCCTCCCTCCCTGACCCACCCTGACCCCCCCCCCCCTCAAAACCATCCTCACACCGATCCCCCCGCCACGTTCACCTCTCTTTGTTTGGAGTTTGCGTCTGGCGAGGAACGCCATGCCTTCACGTTGTTATGTTTAACGCTCGTTTTCTCACAGGGGATGAGACAGAGGTGCTGCTTGGCTGTGGGGGGGGGATTTGGGGGAGGGGGGGTCTGTTTACAGCGGGTCAGATAGCGGCCGGTGGAAGCTGCTGTTTTACTTAACCTGACGCAGAGCCCCACTGATGGATGTGAGGTCTGTGTGAGACTCTGTGTTTGTGTGTGTGTGTGTGTGCGCCTGTGTGTGTATGGGGGTGTGTGTGTGTGTGTATAGGTGTGTGTGTGTGTGTATGAGTGTGCGTGCCTGTGTGCATATGAGTGTGTGTATTTGTATATGCGTGTGTTTGAGTGTGTGCGTGCATGTGTCGGGTGTGTGTGTGTGTGCATGTGTGTCAGTGTGTGAGTGCGTGTGTGTGTGTGTCAGTGTGTGAGTGGGGTGTGTGTGTGTGCGTGCATGTGTGGGGTGTGTGTGTGAGTGTGTGAGTGAGTGTGTGTGTGTGTGTCAGTGTGTGGGGTATGTGTGTGAGTGTGTGAGTGAGTGTGTGTGTGTGTGTGTGTGTGTGGGGTGTGTGTGTGAGTGTGTGAGTGAGTGTGTGTGTGTGTGTCAGTGTGTGAGTAGGGTGTGTGTGTGTGTGTGTGTGTGCATGTGTGGGGTGTGTGTGTGAGTGTGTGTGTGTGTGTGTGTGGGGTGTGTGTGTGAGTGTGTGTGTGAGTGTGTGTGTGTGTGTATAACATCTCCCCCTGACTGCTGCTTCATGTCTCTGTCCCCCGGATGCCTATGGAAACAGCCCCACACACAGAGAGACAGAATCCTCAGCGACCATTCATATAAGAGGAATGTGCGGATGTCATGTTTTCCTGTTATTAAAAAATAATATTTCTAGAAAAAAGAGGGGCCGTGGAAAGCCCCCCTGCCCCAGGACTGAGCATGACGCTCGGTGGAGATCTCTGGTTTTTCGCGGTCCTGCTGACAATGAAGTCACGAACATCAAATGGGGACATGAAAATATGTATGTGAGAAAACATATGTAAGTAAAGCGCGAGTGAATACAAATCAGAAGCCACTGATGATAAATCACTATCTTTGTAACTGCAAGTAGGGATGGGCTAATCTTATCTTAACTGTGATAACAAGCAAAGCCAGGACTGCATAGTCTATGCTGAACATGATGCAGGTTACTTTTTACACACTATATTCCTGATTCAATCTGATTGGTCAATTAGTACCACAGCACAGTTGACTGTTAACTGCATGGATTCTCAGTCCTGTTCAAACAATATTTGCATAAGTAATCAGACGTGATCAATACTGTACTGATTTCTGGACTGAATTCTTTTGACACTCCGCTAGAATCTGAAGTATCAATGCCCTGTGATCGATTCGTCCCCCACAAGGTCAAGAGCTTGAATCCCACCAATCCTTTTGCAGGGGGAGGGGGATGGCGGAGGGGCATTGCGGTTAGAGGTTGCAAGTTCAAATCACAGGTGTGGAAGGCAAATAATCTTGTGTCAATACATTTTCAGCTGCATAAATGCAAAATGTGTGAACTGCAAGTTGCCTGAGGGTGAAAACGACCCCTGATAAAATAATTAATGTAACGTTGATTGTTTAAAATTGGCTCTGTGGTCAGAATACCTGCCCGTCATAACACTGAATGACCCAGTTAGAGACCGAAGTCTATGAAACACAGGAAATGGATGGAAATTAAGGCCGCGGTCTTTATTTGGCTTCTGTGGCCACCGCAAAAAAATTTTCTGCAATAACAATAACACGGGTGAACTTTGACCTCTGCCATCTACAGCAGGGGGTACAGTCACCTCTAGCTGGCATACACACAGACTCCTCACTCACGCACACACGCTCCTGTGTGAGCAGCACCATGGTGAGCAAACAGCTCTCCACGCCTGAGATTAAGATATTCTATTCCAAAAATATGGTTTCACCGGTGTGTATGAAAGACACCTTTTTTCCTGCTCTGAAGGGCCAGATGTTGGTTTTGCGTGGGTGTGTGTATTTGTAGTTCTTTCCTCACACAAGCCTCTCCCTTCAGGAGCGCATGACAGACAAAAAAAAAATCGCCCCTCGAGCATTCGGGCAACTCAGAAATGGACCGTCAGTGTTTTTTGATGTTACAGATCTTGCATCTTCTGCGAACATTTCACATTTGAGATTGCATTACATTTACATTACATTTATTTGGCAGACGCTTTCATCCAAAGTGACGCACAATAAGTGCATACCGAAGGTCACTGGAACAACTACAAAACACAGGTCTGATAGGGCACAATACTCAACTCAAACTAGTACTCATCTGGATAAATAAAGGGTGAAATAAAGTGTAAAGAAATATGGCAGCCACTGAGAAATCAATCGGAGCTCTCGCGGTTCATACGGTAAGCAGAATGCGAACTGTTCGATTCAAGACGGGCGAAGCAGCCATAATGTTTTTTCTGGAAACTTCCACACGTGGTGAGCCTCAGGGCATTTGGGTGCCAGAGATATTTCAGCTTTGGGCAGCCCAGCTTCGCTCAGGCAGATGTGGACGCTCGGTCTGTGTTATTTTGGCATCGGCTGGCCAAATGCCGCGGTCTGGTCGATCTGGCCGAGCTCCTTTGTCGGGGGATGAACCCGGAAGGACACCGGTCCCGGCAGGAAACGGCTCAGACATCAAAGACGGTGCTTCGATAAGAGACGGGTTTTTGCAGAAATACGGCCAAAAATAGCCCTCGGGGAAAGCTGGGAAGGATCTGGGAAATAGCCGGTCCAGGACAGACACGTGGGCGCTTCCAGGGAAGGAATCTACAATGGAAACATCAGGGGAAAATAATAGCAAAGCCCTAGTGCCACATCACTCCGGCCCAGTCTTAGAGAGAACTGGTCACCCACTCTAACTCTCGCCCTGATTCGCCCATTCAAGCCAATTTCACTGGTGACTTGTTTTCTTTCTTGTTCTCCCTGCACCATGTGACTCCTCCCTCCTTGACGAGCGTGTGACAGAAAAGGTCGCCCCTGGATACCAGGGTCCAGCAGGCAGCGCTCGTCACGTCTCCGCGGGGGGGGGGGGGGGAGTCGAGGGGGGCGGCAGCGGCAGGTGGAGGTGTGTTCCCATGGCATCGCCTACCACCTGTTCTCATGTGTAGGTACGCGTTTTGGGGGGCAGGGCCACTAAGTGCCCCACTGACAGGTCCCTATTGTCCCCCTCTCCCCTCCTCCCCCCCACCCCTTTTGTGTGGGTGTCCCCTGTGGGAAGGGGTGGCGCCCACTCACTCTCCTCACTCTCTCCGGAACTTTCTACCTGCACCGACACGCCTGGATCGCCAGCTGCCCCTTCTGTTGTTCTGGGACAGTGGCAGCCTTCGGGGGGGGGCTGGAGTGGGGGGGGGGGTCCTGTCATCACCCCCCTCTTTCAGGAACAGGATGCAGTAAGTGGGGTCAGCTCGTAAGAGGAACCGGAGATCGAGGAGATTCGGTCTCCACCGCCAGGTTCGACTCTCCCTTTCTGTGACACGCTGCGCCCTGATTGGTTCGCCCAGCTTCCCCTCGGTTTTCCCACTCATCCCCTCTCCTGTTCTTGCGCTCAGCCACCGCAGCAGGGTGACTCTGGAGTCTGAACCCAGGGAGGCGGAGGTTAAACCAATCCCACAATGCCGAGTCAAGCAGCCATCTTAGATTTAGGCCTTCACCTTTGTACAGCACTGAAAAGGTAAGACAGTTAGTGAGTCTCCAAAGCAAAAAAACTAAAATTCGAGAAAGACACTCTTACACCCCCTCCCCTCACCCCAAAAATGAATTATAAACGTCTGCATCGACTGCCCCTCTCCCTAGATGGAAATGCACCGCGGCGCCTCGTACGACCCCGGAGGGGGGTAAAAATACCCCCGTCGGTTTCCGCATGCGCGTGTGTGTGTGAGGGAGACGCTCGCTCCGCCCGCGGGCGTCTGGGCACCACATGCCCCAGGAATGCGCCTTTTATTAGCACCAGGAGACCAGCGGGCGGGCGGCCGGTGCCACGCGAAAGGTGCCCTGCTCAGCGGGTAACAAAAACAACCGCACCCCCCCGCCTCCGTCCCGAACTGACCCCCCCTTCTCCCTCTAACGGCGAGGGGAGGGGTTAATGGCAAGGGGAAGGGGCTATGGGCGAGAGGAGGGGCTAATGGCAAGGGGAGGAGCTACTGGCAAGGGGAGGGGCTAACCAGCGGTTATGCCACTTTCTAGAAGCAGCAGGAGAAAAATGTTTTCTACTTTCCAAGGCGATGATTTGGATTTATCCTTAATTTTTCACTTGATGATAAAATGCCAGGCCAGTGTTTTTCATTTCCCTCGCAAACACAGCTAGTTAATTCTGCTCACGTTCTGATGTGGCATAACTGTCAGTGGCAAAATGGCAAAAACACCTGCATTTAATCGTTGAGTGAAAGATCAAGGGAAATTTAGGAAAGAAGGGGGGATAGCCGAGCCTCTCTTTCGTGCTTCGCCTGTCCCTCGTTCAGCAGGAACAGCGAGCCGAGCTTCAATGTCTCCTTTTGCTTTTTTGTTATTTTCCCAGGACACTGGGTGAGACACACTGCATGTGGCACCTTCCGTCAGAATAAAAATGCCGGTGTGTCACTAATGAGTTTACCCTCGCGGAGGAGAAAGCGGTTCGCGGACGCCCTTCAGGAGCGCCCTGTCCTTGGCGAACGCTGCACCTCTCAGAGCCTGCCGGAACGTTAGCACGCGCCCTTTCCAAAAAAAGCTTTTAAATAGACCCTTAAATACATATTTTTTTAATCCCGTCATCGCGGGCCTAGCTGCACGAAGCCGGCTGCCCAGCGATGACCGTGACGTTAGGCCGCATTTAGAACTTTATGACATTGTGTGTGTGTGTGTGTGAGAGAGAGTGTGTGTGTGTGTGTGTGTGTGTGTGTGTGAGAGAGAGTGTGTGTGTGTGTGAGAGAGAGTGTGTGTGTGTGTGTGTGTGTGAGAGAGAGAGTGTGTGTGTGTGTGTGTGTGAGAGAGAGTGTGTGTGTGTGTGTGTGTGAGAGAGAGAGAGTGTGTGTGTGTGTGTGTGGAGAGAGAGTGTGTGTGTGTGTGTGTGTGTGAGAGAGAGTGTGTGGTGTGTGTGTGTGAGAGATGGTGTGTGTGTGTGTGGTGTGTGAGAGAGAGTGTGTGTGTGTGGGTGTGTGTGTGTGTGTAGAGAGGTGTGTGAGAGTGTGTGTGGTGAGGTGTGTGGTTGTGTGAGAGAGAGTGTGTGTGTGACCGTGCATGTGTGTGAATGTGTGTGTTTGTGTGCACGTGTGTCTGCATTTGTGTGTGTGTGTGTGTGTGTGCGTGTGCGCTTGTGTGTGTGTGCATTTTTTGGTTTGTTTTTGTAGATCTGTTTCTCGCCAAATGGTGCAATGAAACCCAATGAGCCTCCCTGTGCTGTCACTCAAAGAGAAGGACCCCCTGGGTTTACATGTAAACATGCCATTACACCGTTTCAGGCTGCTTTTCACACCAGTGGACCAGCACTAAAACTTGTTCACATGACTCGAACAAGAAAAAAATGACTGTGATGTACCTTGTATAGGATCCCACATTATTTAGATTCCTTCACATAGGACAATTTGTGCACTAATAAGGCTAATACACATTAAAATACTCCCTTTCCTCTGAGGAATAGGTTGTAGGCGTCGAAACGTCAGTCTACCATGCTCATTAAACAGTGAGTTAACTTATGCCCAAAGCTCAGTGTGCTCCTTTGGTCCTTATTTCGGGCCAGTCCTCGTGAAGTGTCCAGGATAAGGAGTGTTTCTTAACTGAACATTCTAATGCTGATGTAACAATTACAACTGGTAACTGAAAGAGTTCCAGAACACTGGAAAAAAAACATTCCAAAGAAACTACTCTCTATAGGGTTAAAATACAGGCAGGCATGTTTCACATTGCATGGGTCCGCCCGCTTCTTTCATATGGCATGTACTTCCGCTACACGCAAAGCCACACGTCAGCTTGATTGGACCTGTCACCAGGAAGAATAAAGTTAATGATACATCTTAATATTTAGTGACATTTCGGGTTGTTTGTGGGGTCCGACGCATCACAGCGTGAGGCCTTTCCTGTCTTTAAGAGGACATTCTTCTGCAGGGCCCAATAATCTTTGAAGGAGTCCTTGGGGGCCATGCGGGGGGGGGGGGGGGTTGGTGGTCCAGCCGGAGCCAAACGAGGACGTGTCCGGAGACGAGCCGATGACGAGGGGGGGGCCTTTGCTATTACGTAACCCGGGCCCCCCCCCCGGCCCCCCCCCCCCCCGGATTTAACGCCCGTTAGGACACGGAGCCGTCGCCACTCAAAGCGTGACGGGTGCTGTGTCACACCGAAGCGCCGGAACGCGCACAAGAGGCCCCATTGTCTGGGCCCCTCACCGGGACCCCCCCCCCCCCCTAGCGGGGGCCAGGCCGGGGCCGTCCGCATAATGGGACTCCTATTTTTTTTACGAACCTGGAGGGTCATCTCTAAACCCCCTGAGCCCCTGGGTGTCGGCTGGCTTTTCGCGGCTCCGCGCTTCGGGGTTTTATAAGGCGTGACCGCGGCTGCCCGTTAGGTCCAGGACCCGTTCCGGAATGCGCCAGAGACCGCTCCGGAACACCAGACCGATCACCCGCTCAGCGGACCGACTGTTGAACGAGGGTTTTAATAAAAAAATTTAAAAAAAGGGGCCAGGTTTAAGTTAATGTGTTTAAGCCCCCTGTTATAACCCAAAAAGAAACGTCCCGGGCTAATCCTGACCCAGCGGTGACCTTGCCCCGTACACACACACACACACACACACACACACACACACACAGAAATCCCCCCTTTTGCGCTGCTCCTGCCAGAACACCCTGTTTACAATATTTGGAGAATGTAAGCTCAAAGTTGACCAAGCTACGGTGAGAACTGGCCCAATTTGGACCGGTGTGTAATCTAACCCAAAACCCCTCCAGGACCTAAACAACTACTGCCGCCAACTGGATCTCATCAAATGGCCTCGACCTAAGCTGAAGACTTTATGATATTTACTTTTTTTTTTTTTTAAAGGACAGCAGTGATTTATGAACACGGAGCGTAAAAGCTTGTTTTCCTAACACTCACAAAGCCAGGCTAGTTCACACACTGGCAGGATTGGTCACCCGGTGTGTTCTGCCGATAGTGTTTTCTGTTGTTGTAAAAACACCCTTTTCAAAAAATTAAAAAAATAAATAAAAAGGCGATAAACTTAGGCCAGATTTTGAGAGAACAGCGCTTCTTCAGTCTGTGAGTGTTTGGCAGCTTAGAATCAGTGTGAAGTGTAACCGACTGCTTTCTGGTCTTTGCGCATTCGAACGGCTGAAAGAACCCCCCCATGTGAACTTCACACTTCATATTTATTTCAGAGAGCCCGGCTGTGCGATCCCGAGGCCCAGTCCTTATCACTGTGTGAAGGAGTCAGGCGTGGAGCCCTTCCAGAAGTCAGACAGTTGTTTCAGAAGAGCCCGGCCTACGGGCGACCTTGGATATCCCGATAGATGCTCTGTGGGAATGGACCCTGGACCCAAACTTTCTGGAAGGACCTGTCCAAAGTTTGAGCCCGCCCTAAAATAACCCTCAAAATGTGTCCCTGACCTTTTCCCATCACCTCTAACCACCCCCCCCCCCACCATCCCTCCCTTGCCTCCCCACCCCTCTCTCCTACATGTTGCTATCTCTCTACACCTTCTGTGTTGTGTTCAGGTGACAAAGTGTTAACGCTGGCAGGCTATAAACAGGAAAACAAGCCAGGGTCGCTGGATCTGTCAAGTGTCCCAGAAAGTTTAACCCTGCCCCCCCCAAAAAAAAAAAAAAAACTGACCCAATTGTTGAGTGATACAAAGCAGGTATCTTAACCCCCCCCCCCCCCCCACACCCTTGGGTAACCCCCCTCAATCCCCCCCCCCCGGGTAACAGAGCGTTTAGGGTATTTTTTCCTCTGCGAGCACAAGGGCTTATTTACCTTTCTGTGTAAACTGTTTGCCAGCCAGCACCTGCACGTTAAGAGCAGCCTCAACACAACAGGACATGCCGCACGCCGCTTTCGCTGCGGAGGTGAAGCTGGGCGCCACGGGGACGTCTTCAAAGGAAGAGACCTGTTTGTCTTGGCGTAGACGCTTCGGACCCGAGAGGGGATCTGCGGTGGGGGGGCGAGGGGGGGGGGGGATATCCCACAAACCCCGCCGCACCACCCCGTAAAACAAACGGGGCGATAACAGCGCGATTAAGCGCGGCCAGCTCCGAAAGCGGGTTAGGTAAACACGCCGGTTTTTTTTTTTTTGTTTTGTTTTTCGCGGCGCCAAAGGCTTAATGTCTGAACTTCCTCTTCCCCGCGAGCCCACTTCCTGCCTGGCCCTCGAACCCCCGCTTACTGGAAATCTCCCCGTTTCAGAAAAAATCGAATCAGATCCCCCCCCTAAGTCAAAAACAAACACTCCTGGAGAAACGGGCTGTGTTGCAGATGATCGGACCACACTGGGGCTTAACAGTGCTGAGGCTGAGTCGGAGGAAGGTGTGGTCTCTGTGCACTGCTGAGGCTTATCGGGAGAGTCCGTGCACAGTGAAGAGTCTTTACTGTGGACACAGCTGGGCTTTTACAGAGAGGGCCGTTTTCCGTGCTAAGCTGAGTCACAGCTGTTTCTGTGAAACGCCACTGGGCCAGACAAACAGACAGGAAGAGCACGCTAAACATCCATTTGTGTGTATGGATTTCATATGTAATACGGGTTTCTCACATCTTGGTTTTTTTTTTTTTTTTTTTTTGGTTCACGTCTCCTTGCCAGAAGAAGAAAGTCAGGAACGCACATCCAAATGTGATGAGGTGCGAACTAACAGTGCAAACTCAAACAAAAAGCCACACACTCTTTCTGTTTCTGTGTTTTCTGTTTTACTGACAGTTTCATGGCACAGTCAGTGGGGTCTAAAGGTTTTGCCTCTTTCCCACACGCAGACCTACGCCTCCAGCTGTTTGTCCGTGGTGGTATTTGGGAGGTATTTTTCTGTCTGTGTGTTTTTTGTCCTGCTCACAGATGGGACCTTTTTTTCCTCATTGAAGCTCGAACACACCGGCATGAACAGCAGCTGCGTCAGCACGACACAGATGAGGAGGAAGAATAAAAAGCAAAAAAAAGAGAGAAAAGAAAGAGGGATGAAGAGGAGATAAGGGGTTGGAGAGGGAAGAGGAAACAAGGTCCTGGGTGGGGGGGAGGGGTATTTGTAGTGTGTGTGTGTGTGTGTGTGCTTGTGTGCGTTTGTGTGCGTTTGTGTGCGCGTGTGTTTGTGTGTGTAAGCCTGTGTGCGTTTGTGTGTTTACGTTTATGTGTGTGTTTATGTGTGTGAGCGTGTGTGCACGTGCGTGTGCATGTGTGTGTGTGTTTGTTTGCATTGGCCAGGCACAGGCAGTCATATTCCCATTCTCATGTCCTAAGGGCCTTGGGGATAGGGAGTATTTGTTTGCAGGAGCGGGGTGGATGTGGGGGGGCTTAAATCTCTGGGTGGGGGGTTTAATGTTGTGGCAGGAAGTGGTCAGGGAAGCAGTTCCAGCAATCACCTCGGGTGTGTCACTAATAGCGTGTTTCTAAAGGTGTGTATGTGTGTTACAGAGAGTAACCGTATGTGCACGTATGTGCATTCATAACTGTGTGAACGTTCGTGTGTGTGTGTGTGCATGTGTGTGTGAGAGAGAGAGCTCATTTGGGTGTAGTCCCTTCTAAGCCCCTCTGTCCTCATGGCACCAGTTGGCGTAAACTGGCACCATCAAGGAGGAGGGCGGGGGGGGGGATTATCACACCCAAGTCAACCCTAAAATACAGATATTAGCTGCGTCGTCCAACGGGAGGATGGCGTTATCGCCGAGGAGGCGCTGCATTGGACGGATTTAGAGTGAAGTCGGTGCAGCCCAGGCCTGACGGTGGACAGGCAAAGGAAGCGACAGCCTGAGTGTGAGGCCTGAGGCTTCCTGCAGGAGCTCTCTCCAGCTTTCCGCTCCACACGGCCGGCCTGGCTGTGGGCCAACGGCTATTCATTAGACATGGTTCTGCCACAGAGGACAGAACCTTGCTTCTTCTTCAGACATCTCTATCTCTCTCTCTCTCTCTCTATCTCTCTCTTCCTGTGTCCCTCTCTCTCTCTCCATCTCTCTCTTCCTATATCCCTCTCTCATCTCTGTCTCTCTCTTCCTGTCCCTCTCTCTCTCTCCATCTCCCTCTTCCTATATCCCTCTCTTTCCCTCCATCTCTGTCTTCCGTTCTCTCTTCCTCTCTCTCCTCCTCTTTCTCTCTCACTCTTCCTCTCACCCTCTCTTTCCTGCGCCCTCTCATTCTCTTCCTCATTCTTCCTCCCCCTCTCTCTTCCTCTCTCACTCCCTCTTATTCTCGTCCTCTTACTTCCTCTCTCTCTCTCTTTCTCTCCTCTCGTTCCTTCTCTCCCTCTCTCCTCTCTCCTCTCTCTTCCTCCCCCTCTCTCTCTCTCTCTCTCTCTCTCTCATCCCACTGCACGGCTGTCATCTCAGGTATTTCTGCATGGACGCAGATGAAGGATAATGAGCTCTGTGCTCACGGAGGCAGTGAAGAGGAGGAGTCACCAGAGTGGCCGATTTCCCCTGGCTCTAGAGACAACAAGCCCCGCCCTCAGCTCTGTCAGTGCTAAAGATGTCTCTCTTCTCTCTGCGATCGCTCTGTCAGTGTTAAAGATGTCTCCCTTCTCTCTGCGATCGCTCTGTCAGCGTTAAAGATGTCTCCCTTCTCTCTGCGATCGCTCGGTCCATCGTTAAAGATGTCTCCCTTCTCTCTGCGATCGCTCGGTCCATCGTTAAAGATGTCTCCCTTCTCTCTGCGATCGCTCGGTCCATCGTTAAAGATGTCTCCCTTCTCTCTGCGATCGCTCGGTCCATCGTTAAAGATGTCTCCCTTCTCTCTGCGATCGCTCGGTCCAGCGTTAAAGATGTCTCCCTTCAGCACAATCACTCAGCTTGAAATCTTTTCTGGTGAGACATTTGGTGATATTTATCCTGTTTGGTCACGAGTCCATTCAGGTCTGCCCCCTAAGATTCTTTTCATTGCGTGATTCTCAAAAGACAACGAGGGCAATGTCACACGTGCATTTTTCCGCATTA